>NC_079504.1:89698662-89970956 GCF_030052815.1 Hevea brasiliensis | reverse complement strand
CATACCAGTGGGACCAATACTGAGTGGATTTGATGACATCGCTTGATTGTCTCAAAGCCGCTGACAAACTGAATCCCATTGGGTAGGGTTGTTCTTCGAGTAGTCGAAAATAGGCTCGGCTTTGGCGGTGAGATTAGAAATAAATCTCAAATGTAGTTCAACTTTCCCGGAAAGCTACGCACCTCCTTTCTGTTTTGGGGATGGCATTTCTTGAATAGCTCGAACTTTGTCTGGATCTACTTCTATCCCTTTCTCGCTTACTATGAATCCCAACAACTTTCCTGATCTAGCTCCGAATATACATTTGGCAGGGTTCAGTTTCAACTGGTATTTCCTGAGCCTTTCAAATACCCTCCTCATCACCTGAACGTGGCTCTCTTCTCCCCTGGATTTAATGATAATATCATCCACGTACACCTCCACTTCTTTATGCATCATATCGTGGAATAATGTGACCATTGCGCGCTGGTATGTAGCCCCGGCATTCTTTAACCCGAAGGGCATGACCCGATAGCAAAATACTCCCCATTGAGTGATGAAAGCAGTTTTATCCTTGTCTTCCTCGTCCATTGGGATCTGATTGTACCCTGATGCCCCATCAATACACGAACACCTTCCCAATCCCGCAGCATTGTCAACTAACACATCAATGTGGGGGAGAGGGAAATCGTCTTTCAAGCTAGCTTTATTAAGATCCCTGTAGTCAACACACACCCTGACTCTCCCGTCCTTCTTCATTACCGGGACGACGTTAGCCACCCATTGGGGATATTTGACTACTTCCAAGAACCCGGCGTCATACTGTTTCTTAACTTCATCTCGAACCTTGAGCAGTGTGTCGGGATTCATTCTCCTTAGTTTCTGCTTCACCGAAATCGTTCCTGGAATTAAGGGAATTTTGTGCGTTACTATCTGGGGGTCCAAACCCACCATATCATCATAGCTCCAGGAAAATACATCGAGGAATTCTTTAAGTAGACTGATCATATCTCCCAATTCTTCACTCTCCACTATCTTAAGTTCCCTTTTTACTTCTTCCGTGCCTAAGTTTACGGTGCGCGTTTCGTCTCCACAAGGTACGAGGGAGGGCTCGTCCTTTTCACTGTCTTCTTGTGTAAGGTCTTCCTCAGAATCACTTGAAGTAATGGCAGTTATGGGGATTTCAAAATTAACCAGAGGAATTTCTGAGTCTATTGGATTATTAGGTGTTAATTGATGAATAGTCTCGAAATTGAGTATAGGGATATCCTCTGTTGTCCAGTTGTCCAGCTCCTGCCCCTCAGCCATTGGCGAGACTAGGGCCTCATACAAGGAGTCCAGTTGGATGACATCTATGGATAGATCATCGGGTGATTCTCCATTTGCGGATGTTGAATGGCCAGGCTTAGTGAAGATCTCCATGATTCGGGACTACTTTCATCTTTCCCATCTTACGGTCAAACCTCGATCCGAAGTATTTTCCTCATCCGAATCGTCCATCCACGAGGCATCCTCCTCATATCCCAAACCACAGCGGCCTATTTTACGAATAGCGGTATGGGTTCCACGATTCCTTGCGGTGTGGTGCCCAAGCCTTTCCCCTCTTGATACGTTCCTCGATATCACTTTGGCCACCATAGCCATAGCCCCTCCTTTCGGTATCTTGCAATTCAAGGGCACGGAAAGAACTCTCCAATGACTCCTCGGCGCTTCCACATAAGGAAGTGATTGCGGCTTAGTGACCAATATGGCCTCTTCACCCCTTACGGTGATGATTTTGCCGTCCTTAATGTATTTTATTTTTACGGTGCAAAGTTGAAGGCGGCGTGTGAGAATGGATCCATGGCCTTCCCAACAGCATAGTGTAAGCGGCTCAATGTTCATTACCTGAAACGTGACGTTGAAAGTACATGCACCGACTTGGATTGGCAAGTCAATGTCTCCAGCACCTCTCTCTTGGTACCGTCAAAGGCTCTTACCACCATTGCACTCACGGCGTATATACGGTAGTCGGCCAGCCGGCTGGCTAAGGTAGCGCTAGGCAGTACATTGAGGGCTGATCCGTTATCGATGAGGACCTTGGCCACTATACAACCCTTACACTTCACAGTTACATGTAGAGCTTTATTGTGCCCTAAGCCTGCGGGGTCTACCTCCTCTTTAGAAAAGGCTACAAAGCTGGATGCCTGGATTTGTTCTACTATCTTCTCAAACTGCCCCGGAGTAATGTCGGGGTTTACAAAGGCTTGATCCAGGATTCTTTGTAAGGCTTGTCGGTGGACTTACGAGCTCGGGATCGGTGATACTTGATGAAATTAGGCGGTGTTTTTCTCAACTGCTCCACCACATCATACTCACTCTGTTTCATTATTTGGAGCAGCAGTTCTTCCTCTTCCTTATGTTCAGCCGGGTCTACTTCCCCTGCTTTCTCAACCTCTTCTTCTGTATTTCTTGATGACTCTCCCATTTTTACTTTCCCTTTCCTCTTTTCTATTTCTTCGTTTCCGTAACACCTCCCACTTCGAGTTATAAACTCGACTTCTTGCTCAGGTGGAGAGGGCTTTGTTGCGATAACTGGTGAGGACTAGTTTGGGCGGTAATGTCATTTGGTAGGTCGGCATAAGTCATTCTGAAATGCTCGTGAGGAGCGAAACATGGTTTTGGTGGTGCCGGAGGTGAGGCAAGACTAGGAGCGGGTGTACTGCTTGACGCTCCCTGAGTGAAAACTTGGAAATTATAATTCCATGGGACAGCGTGAGTATTGGTGACGGGGAGCTGAGGCGGAGTTTGGATAACCGTTACTGGCGGTGAGGCTACCGGGGGTGAGAAGGTGATTCTGGGTTTGGAGGTAGAAGCCGTTTGGCTGAATCTGGTGGTGTTCACTTCCTCTTCCGTCTTCGACCTTGTCTGATATCTCAGAACTTTGAGGGATAGCAAGTTCTGGACCTCCCGTTTGAACCCCTCACAATCTCGCAGCTCATGGTCAGCTGCCCCTCCATGGTAAGGACACCCCGTATTCTCTTTGAATCCCGCTACCTGAGGGCAAAGGTAGCCTTCCCTTATTGCTACAGCAAAAATCTCCTCAAAGTGAGGAACCAGCTTGTCTACTTCTGGTGTTGATCCTTCTTCCTCAGACTCTATCATATTTACACCACTGCCCGTATTATGGTTAGGCAGTGGGTTTGAGGTAACATTGGGGAGGGAACCATTTCCCTCAATCTTCAACCACCCGTTTCTGATTAAAGCGTGCACTCTTCCCTGAGTGCCCATGATTACCGGTTGAGTGCCCTTGTGCCCCTCCATGGTACTCTGCAGGCGGTAGCATCATACCACAGGGTATGGTGGTGGATCAGTCTAGGAGGCTGGTACAATTTGGTTTATACCAACAAGGTATCGGTATATTTCACTGAGTGGGAGGGGAAGGGGTGGATCAGGGTTTCTTGGTGGTCTGGGACTATTTTGAGGTGGCCTGGGTTGGGTAGGTGGAGGAGGTGGTCTAGGTTGGTAATTTGTAGATGGTGGGTATTGTGGGCGTGGGTGTGGATAGTTAGGGAAAGGAGATGGAATGTTTGCAACTGTTTGACCATGAGAGGAAGGATATGGTCGGTAGTTGTTTTGGGGAAATGGGGAATAATTATTCTGACGGGTGACGGAATGCACATCACCCTCCTTTTTCTTGCCAAAGCTGGCAGTCTTCTTTACAGGGTTCTCTGCTGACTCTTGCAGTCGTCCCATTCTTAGGTTGGCCTCTATCCTCTCGCCAGCCTGTATGATGTCAGAGAAGCTGTTGGAGGTGTTCTCAATCATCAAGTTGAAGTAAGGGGCCTTCAAAGTTTCGATGAACAAAGAGCATAGCTCATTGTCGATCCAGGGGATATACTTCCCGCCTTTTCTCTCCATCTCTGGGCATCTTGCTTGAAACCTTCCCGGTCTTTACGTGCCAAGTTACGGAGGTCCCTCCTTGTGGGTGCCGCATCACAATTGAATTTGTATTGCTTCAAGAAGGTATCGGCTAAATCCTTCGAGTGCGCTTGCTCTGTCCAATTGTATGCACCATCTTAGAGTTGCTCGGAGAGGCTCGTGAAAGAAGTGAATGAGAAGCCTGTCATCTTCTGTTAGGGCAGACATTTTGGCAATGTAGGTTGCCAGGTAGATGCGAGGATCTGAGTTCCCGGTGTATTTGTCAAAATCCGAAACCTTGAATTTGGGTGGCACCACCACATCTGGCACTAGTCTTAGTGATGCCACGTCTACCGAACCATACATATTCAGCCCTTCAATTGCTCTCAATCTCTCCTCTAGAGCAGACAGTTTCTCACTTTCTTTTGACTTATTTTCTCCCCTACTGCGTGGAATACTCCCAGTTGGGAGATGAGAGTGAAGTGAATGGGAGGATCACATTTGAAGGGTATGGGTCGGTGTTTTGAGCGGTTGGGTAATGAGAGTACGGTAGGTCATTATTTGTAATGCTTAGGATTAGGATGATTGTCGGTCGGGATGGGAGGCGAAAGGTAAAAGAAGTTGAAGCTTGGTGAGGATCATTTGTTGGAGGTGGTGGAGGAGGTAATGGCGGCTAGGCTCTGCTTTGTGGGTTTATTGCAGGACATTTCCCTCATTAGTCTCATAAGTTACGAGACTGATCTTTCAATTCGGAGACTTGCCTGTAGGTTCTGTACTTGTTCTGATCTTCCATTATCTTCTTTGTCAGAGATCTTGTTAAGTACACTCGCTTGGGTGAGCAGTGTGCTTGGTCGGACTTGCTTTGTTTGAAGCAATATTGATTTCTGTAGGGAAAAGAAAATTTTAAATGAACTTTGAATTTTGCAAAGGAATTAAAAGTCTGATGCAGACGAAGGATCTGATGGCATTTGAGAGCCAGGATGAAATCTGTAATAGGATAATCGCACCAATTTTATCATGGCATCGTTCGATAATCTGACTGTGAATGACTGGATTGAACGTGCATTTATGATACCTGTCCATATAGCGCATTCAATTTTTCACATAACCCTAGCGAGGGAGTTCCTACGGGAGTCATATTATTCATTCACAAATTTACTAAACAATGGTCCAGAAATCATTTCATTAACTGAATAATTTGTACACCATATTCTTTACATCGGCCTAGGCTCTGAGAGGTTCTTTATAATGAGATGACATTTACGAGATACTCATATAACCTTTCTTCTTGCTTGGCGGGATCGAATGCTTTGAGCATACTCGGATTCGGTAATAGTTCTTGTTTTCCTGTGCTATTATTCTCTCGGTGGTCAACATTCTCTTTCATTCTTGATAGAGGCGGCTTGTTTTCTTTCTCTTTCCTTTCCTTAGCACAGTCTTTCAAGATATCGTTGATGAGTAGTGCACATTCTTTTGTTTGAGTTTCTTCTTTTTGTTTTCTTGCTTATACTCTTCAACGAGTACCTCTTGGTATTTCATCCTTTCCTGAAGCTTACTATTCTGCCCTTTCATCTCTTTGACCTCAGCTTGAAGAGAGTCTTTTTCCTTTTCCCACTGTACCTCTTGCTTTTCGAACCCCATCCTTTCGGCTCTTGCCTCTTCCTTGAGTCTTCTCACTCTTCTTTTAAGTTTCTGTTGTTGGTCCTCCAACTGTTTTATTTGTTCTTGCAGTTGTGAGTTCTCGGTGTTTGCTTTTTGTAGTGAGTCAAGCAGACGATTATCAACTTCTTCTAATAGGATGTTTTGGCGAGGGTTGCTGTCCTCGGATTCTGTAGTTAAGTGTTCTCGGTCCCTGTCAGTTCTCCATTTAAGGTAATCGCCCGAGGCACTTGGGCCTTTAGGTGATCTCTCCATTAAAGTAATGCTTTCCCAAGACTTGCGAGCTAGTTTCAATCCTTCCTCTTCCTTGAGCTCATGGTATAAGTGACCTTGGTGGTATTCTTCAATGTTGATCATGGACTGCGTTGAGCCAAACTGCCTCATTACCAATGCCGGAGTGTAACTCGTATATCCGGTTACTCCGATTAGGGATACCGACTGATTACCTCATGTACCGATTGAAACGGGTTGGCCTGACGTCCATAGCTTCCTCCAACAGTACTCATGGCTATTGAAACTCAAAATCCGTTCCCACCACTGCTGTTCATTTTTCGGACTGATTACTAACCGGGTCATCTTCTCGATGGGAGGCTGGTCGAGGTACCAAGTTAATCCCTTTGTCTCCACAGGACACATATGACTGATAATCCAGAGATATAGCAACTGAGAACAACACTTAATGGACCCTTTTCCCTGTTGTCTGCAGTAGGTTAGGGTTAACAAGGTTTCCGCAAGAATTGCCGGTATCGGATTGATCTCCTGCCTTTCTACCGCCCAGAACACTTCCACCGCACTGCAAGTTATGATTCCCAATGGTCCCAGGAACAAAATCAAACCATAGATCCCCAAGGCGAGTGCCACTGAAGCTTGATGCCACTGTTTCTCTTGGAGGCACTGATCACTTCTGGAGATATGTCCAATACCAACCATGTGTGTTTCCTTTGACAGTTTCTTTTGACTTTGCCTCTTCCGAAGGGATGCCCAACAAATGTGTTAATCGTTTCCAGGTCTGCCTATGCTCGAGGTGTAGGTAGATCCGGTTCTGCAATGAGTAAGGAATCCCTAGCAATGCCTGATATTCTTCAATAGTGGGAACCGTATCAATGTCATTGAAAGAGAATATCCCGTACTTAGAATTCCAAACTGACAACATGGCTTTTAATGCCGGGATTTGGACCTTGACTCGCATTAAGGTTGCAATCCTCCCGTACTTCTCTTCAAATCGTGCCTTGACCTGATCGGGAAGCAACCTCCATCCATTAGACAGACCCTCGAGGTTGTTCATTCTGACCTCTATTTTGTTCAGATCTAGTGAAGGTAGTAAGCTAGCATGTGCCTCGGAAACATCATTTTGCGAGGGTGGGACTATGGTGATTTGGACCAAAGTTTAGCATTACGAACCTTTTACGCCGGTGACTCGAGGATGCCATGATAAAAATGATGCCTATCCTTTTACAGACTCTTGGTTTGGTAATGCCTGCGGGAAAATTCGTTAGCAAAATAAATTAGGGTAATTTTGAATCACACTGTTGACAGGTGACACGTACACATTTATCAAAGTAGGAAAATGTGTAAGTGTTTTAGTAGGATTCAAGATTACCCTAAAAAAAAATGAACAAAAGGAAATTAAAGCAGAACAGGATAAGAGTAAGTATGCCCCTTTTTGTCCTATAGTAGGGAGACTCCTAATACCGGATGAGCGCTACCTATCTGGATAGTTCTACCTTATAAGATAGTTTACTACGGCTTTTAGCTATTGTGATAGTTTAGCTCAGGATCTAATTTTCTAAAAGTCACAGGTTCCCAAATTGCCCCTACTGTAAACAGTAGGGCCCCATTCTATAACCATGATATTATCGGGAAAATTCCACGAGTATCACAGTGGATAGAACAAGTTTCAATTTGAGCAGAAGCCTTCACGGATACTAACGGGGTAGAACCCACGGGTACCGCTACATGACTCCCTCCTACTTTCCTAAAAGGGTAAGAAAGCCCGGGTATAGGACCAAAGTGTGTGAGGACATCGTGTGAGTGTTCAGTGTGTGAAGGGACACCTTTACCTCTTCCCAATTCAGGGGGATTTTATTTTTCCATTTTTCCCTTTTTTTCCTTTTTTTTTTGAAACGAAGAGCACTGTAGGAAATAAAACAGGCAAAACAAGCAAAATAGTCAGCAGCAATAACATATAAAACATTGCTGAATGAGCCCATCTAACTATAATTTGATCGAACAAAATTAAATCTACTTTTGGACCACTAGACCGGGGTTAAGTCAGTCATTTTGAAGTCCCCAGTGGAGTCGCCAAGCTGTCGCAAGGGGTTTTGCGGTCGCCTGGACGATCACTCACCGAAGTGGGAAGGAGTGAGGAGTCGCCACCTTAGTTTTGAGGGAAACTAAAGAAAACCATTTGGAGGAAAAATGAAACCACTTCAAGACAGAGATTCTAGGTTCGGGGTCCGTAAACGGGTGGGGAAGGTGTTAGGCACCCCACCTCGTCCCTTAATAAGGGTAAGTAGATTTAATTTTGGCGTTCTTTATAAATTGGTTAGGAGGGCTTGAATGGGAATGTTAGTCCTTTTAGTAAAAGGAATATTGGATTTTTCACTAAATTCGGATTACCCAGATACATAAGTAAATGAGACAACCTTAGTGAGTTGGTGTCGCGAATCATCTTGGTTTTGGGATTATTTTACGTACCGGTTAAGATTTGGTGTGAGAATCGGATAAGAACTCTCCTCCGATCTCTTTTAAGTTATTTATTAAAATTTTGGGGGGGAGATCGGATAAGAACCCTTCTCCGATCTCCTCTAGACGTTTATTAAAATTTTTGAGTTGAGACCAGATAAGAACTCTCCTCCGATCTCTTTTTAATGTTTATTAAAATTTTGAGGGGAGATCGGATAAGAACCCTCCTCCGATCTCCTCTAGACGTTTATTAAAATTTTTGAGTTGAGACCGGATAAGAACTCTCCTCCGATCTCTTTTTAATGTTTATTAAAATTTTGAGTTGAGACCAGATAAGAACTCTCCTCCGATCTCTTCGAAATTTGATCGCAGCTGTATATCTTAAAAGCCTAAGTTTAAGAGTTCTGGTATTTAAAGGTGCCAAAGGTCGAAATAAGACTTCTTTTAACTCGTTGGCATTTTGTGACTAAATAAGGGGCGTCATGCGGGACTTTCTTGATCTCCCTAAGGACACTTTATCAGTATCCTATATGTACCCTTTTACTTACCTGAGTTTTGATTTTCATTCCGCCTTATGGCATTATGCTGGATCGCCTTCTACGTCAGCCTAGTGATTCAAACACAGTTACCTACATTTTGTCTAGCTGTTTCTACGTAACTCGGGACTAGATGACTTACGTTCAGAAATAATAAAGATTAACGGAAGTGTGGGTTAACCAGCACGGGAGTAAACTAGAACATATTTTTGCTTTGTTTTTTTTTTTTTAGCGTGACATAAACTTAAAGAAAACAACAGGCATAAGAAAGAGAACAAAGGAAATACGTGAAATGAGAGCTAGACTTAATAAAATGGCGATATTAACACTGACCTGTAGGGAGTCGAGTCTATTGATCTAACTACAGAATTGTAAGAAGTAGCAAGATTGCGGGTTGGCGTGAGGACTGTTGTTTGGCTCTAAATGAATTATTCTTTGTTAAAATGTAAACAGGTCAAAATAAGCAAGCTTGAGTGGAGTTGAGCTTAGATAATGTGAATGGAAATAGAGGATAATGAGAGGCAGAAAGTGGGAGTGCCATAGGATAATGAGCAGGCCGAAAATGAAAAGTTTCAGTATTCCAGAATCCCTTTTGCAAGAAAACACTTCAGAAAACTAGTTTCAAAAGTTTTTTCTACGAAAACTCAAAATAGCAGAGTAACAAACTGAATTAAGTTTCAGAGTTATTCCACTATAGTCACTGCCTCTTGCCTATATCTTCCGTCCTTTGAACAGTTTTTCATGCAGGTATTTATAGGAATCGGGTGCTCCCCATGAAGGGTCAGGATTTATTTGGAGGGAGATGGAGGGTCAAGATTTCGAAGGACATGATCGGATGTTCAGGAACTAAAGAGAATCAAAATGAATGGTTGAGATCACCCTTCAGAATTTTTGTCCTTTTCTTCTTTCAATCTGACGGTCCCAAATCTTCTCGTCCAGAACGATCTGAGGGCTAAGAGTGAAAGACGCTAGTATTGTCATCTTCTCTCTTGATCCAAGGGTTCCGGATTTGTCCTTACAAGTGAGATCAACGGTGGGGATTGGGATGTACAGGACTATCATGACATACCCTGGCACCTGTCAGCATTGCGGGCGATTCTTAAGCGTGCGGTGGAGATCTCGCCTGCAACGCTTTAACTACCTCGGCTGATTCGGCGGCGGTTATTTGGGATTTGTCTTATTCCTTTTGTCTTCCGATCCCTCTTCTTAACACGCTCCTATTCCGATCTCTCATGCTAATCTCCCGTCTTCTGATCTATTATTCCGATCTTTCCCTTCCTCAGGTCCAGTCTGGTCAAAACATTAATTGCCCCTCGATTCTCGAAGCGTTCGCTTCGTTTTCTGCTCAGCAATAAATGCTCATTTTCCCCTATATATACCCCTGTCGACAGAGACATTTCCTTCATCTGATTTTCCTCTCTTCCTTCTTACTTTTCCTGTTCTAGCTGCTCCGGCGGTCGTTCCGGCCATGATGGTGGTTTTTGATCCCTCTCCGATGGACTTCCTTATTCCTCGACTGAAAATTTACGATCCCGGTGATCGGATAATAGCGATAACCTTATCTGATGATGGTGAGAGAACTGAATCAATTAACCGATCTGGATTGCGGACCTCGATCGTGCCGATCTCGAGTCGTTCAACTGGCATAATCGGCGAACCGATTTTGGCCGAGCAAATTGCTGATGTTCCGCCGGCCCTTGACGGTTGCTCTTCCAAGTTTATTCGGCTTCTCACCACATTGGGTGTTCCGACAGCGGCTTTCCTCCACATTGGGTGTTCCGACAGCGCCTCGGTTCTGGTCGGTGACACCCCTTTGAATCGATCACAATGTGACATTTCGGTCCCTAGAGATCGCCCAAATGATGTATTTTGTTTTCAATGTAATCCGATCTCTAGAGATCACAGAAATGATGTAATACAATTTTAGTGTAATCCGATCCCTAGAGATCGCCCAAATGATGTAATCCGATCTTTTGAAAATAAAGACTTTATTTTGTCGATTATCATCTTATTATTTTTGCATTGATTATTTTTCGATCTCTAATGTGATTATCCGATCTGGTTCTTTACCTGAATGACACTTAACTGATCCTTTATTCAAAATATTCAACTTATTATGCCGATCTCCAATTAACCGATCTCGGAATGTTCGAGAGACGTGTCAGAACAGCTGGCGAATCCCGTTAACCGATGCACTGCCTGGAACTTCGTGAGCATTAAATGCTCGGACTAGTATAAATAGGGGTGAAGGGTTAGCCAGTTGTTCTTTCATTCCATTTTCAGTCTCTTGCTCACAACTCCGAAGTTCTCTCATTTTCTCAAGTTTCTTCCGACGCCGATCAGACTCCGGTAAGGGCTTTGATCTTCTTTTAGTTTAAGTTATTTGTTTCTTTTGAAAATGAGCAGTGCCGAAGGTCAAAGAGCGGCAAGTCCTCCCTCGATTCAGTTCTCGTGGTCGTCTGATGAAGAAGAAGTGGTCGGGCCAAGCGCGCAAACAGAACCTCCTAGGGTCTCCGTTCAGTCGGGGCGGGTCATACCATCAAGGCGTGCACCTCCTTGGGGAGGAGACTCTCCTATAGACGAGCTACCGTCGGTTCTTGAGAATCCGATGCAATCGTTTGGCCAGTCTGATATTCGTCTGATTCGTATGAACTTATCCGATGTCACGGCTATCAAGCCGATTACTTTTGAGGAGAATGACAGAGTTATGGTGTCTGAGGAACAGTTAAAGGCCGGTCTTCGGTTCCCTCTAGATGACTTCTACAAGGAGGTCCTAAAACTTCACCGAGTGTGCATTGCTCAAGTTCACCCTAACTCGTGGAGGATCTTAGTAGCCTTCCGAGGCTTGTACCGAGCTAAGGGAATCAGACCTACGGCTAAGGTGTTCGCCGAACTGCAGGTATGGCGGGTGGTGAGGGTTCTAGGAAGCGGAAGAAGGACAAAGAGATCTCCCGGAAAATAAAGGAAATGAAGCATTTGGAAATGCTTCGAACGCCTGGTCATGAACCTGGGGAAGTACAAGGGGACCTGCCTCAACCCTCGGGTCCGCCGACCATAGAAGTGGTCCGGTCTCCTCCTCGCCAAGAAGAGTCACCTCCACCTCCTGCAGTTGTTTCTAGTGCGGAAGGGGGTCCTTCCCAATCTTCTGCGAGGGCCTCTTCTCGTGGCGCTCAGGTACTGATCGATTCCCTGAAGAATAACCGGACTGTTCGGGAGAACCCCGGTTTTGCCAAAGTCTTGTGGTCTTCTATCTTCCTTCGGGAGGATCGGGACAGGCTATCCCTGAACAGCCTTGATGATATCTTAACTCAATCCATGAGCCTGAACGTGGAGTGCCTGGTGAATCAGACCATGGTTCGGGAAAAGGTTCAGCGTCTGGGTAAGGAGATCGGAAAGAAAAATCAGGAAGTGGCTTCCCTCCGATCCCAACTCTCATCCGCTCAGGATTATATATCTCAAGTTGAGGGGCGGGCGAAGTTTTATGAAGACAAGCTAGCCGAACAGTCTCATGTCCTGGCTGAAAGGAATCGGGTTCTCGGAGAAGTCCAGGCGCTATAGGCCAACGAAGCTGCTCAGGTCGCCCAGCTCATCGAGGAGCTTAAGGAGAAAGACGAGGAGCTTAAGGAGAAAGATGAAGAGATGGTGACGGGAATAGCCGGAGCCTATATGAATGCTCACAAGGACCTCTTGCTCGAACTCCAGAAGCGTTACCCAGAGGAGGACTTCTCTTGGATGGCCGACGGCTCCTGAGGCGGCGATGAGGGCGTGAGGAGGAAGCTGAGGGTGAGAGAGAGAGTGAGCAAAATGTAAATCAGGCTGGGGGTGATCCTCCAGCTGAATAACTTGTACAAAAAAAATGAAATGAAATGGAATGTCTCTTTTGTTCAATGAATGGATGTGATTGGAAAATCTCTGAATTGCCTAAGTATTTGATTGTATGAGCATAGCGAAACAAGAACTAAATGCAATTATTAATCTAAGTATAAGAGATCGGAAAGCACAATAAGCATGAGATCGGTGGGGAAGAAGTGCTGAATGGGACTTGATTAAAATTGAAAATTTAACTCGAACACTTAAGATTGGAATCCTCATTAAACCGAACCAAAACCTTAGCTCTTAAACTTTCGAAAGGGAGATCGGCAATAAAACTAGTAAGAAAAGATCTAGTGCCAGTTCATTTCGTTTATCAGGAATATACTTGACGGGTCCTGAGTTTCGACAATGGGTTTGAGAGATCGGTGGCGATAGGTAGTAAAGCTTTGGGCGATGAGAACTTAACAATTTGATTTAATTCTTTGTGAGGAGAGATCGAATTGTATCGCCTATCAAAGAGGGATCGGAAATGTGATTAGCTGTCCAAAGGAGACTTAGTACCGGGGATCGGTTTCAAAGTTTTATTGATTTTGGGGATCGGCCAAAATATGGTGTCAACAGTGGTCTACGTAAATGTAGCACTTTTCACCATACAAGTAATGCCTCCATATCTTTAGTGCGAAGATAATTGCTGCAAGTTCTAAATTATGGATAGGGTAATTTTGTTCATGTGGCCTTAGCTGCCTGGAAGCATAAGCGACCACCTTCCCCTCTTGCATCAATACACACCCTAACCCATTATGAGAGGCATCACTGTAGACCACAAAGTCCTTTCCTGACACTAGGCGTGTTGCTGCGGTGCCTCTGTCAACATAGCCTTCAACTTCTCAAAACTAGTCTGACACTTTTCATTCCAGTCAAATCTGACATTCTTATGTAACAACTTGGTCATTGGAGCAGATATTAAGGAAAATCCCTTCACAAATCTCCTGTAATACCCAGCTAGCCCCAAGAAGCTTCTGACCTCAGTTGTATTTCTAGGAGGCTTCCATTCCATCACTGCTTCTATTTTCTTGGGATCCACTCTAATCCCATCAGCTGACACTATGTGTCCAAGGAATGCAATTTCATTTAACCAGAAGTCACACTTTGACAATTTAGCATACAACTTCTTTTCTCTCAGGGTTTGCAGAACAATCCTCAAATGTTCATCATGCTCTTCCCTGGTCTTAGAATACACCAAAATATCATTAATAAAGACCACTACGAACCAATCTAGGTATGGATGGAAGATACGGTTCATAAGGTCCATAAATGCCGCTGGTGCATTTGTTAGGCCAAAGGGCATCACTAGGAACTCATAATGCCCATATCGGGTCCTGAATGCAGTCTTTGGCACATCTGCATCCTTCACCCTCAACTGATGATACCCTGATCTGAGATCAATTTTAGAAAATACTCCTGCTCCCTTCAACTGATCAAACAGATTATCAACTCTAGGCAACGGATATTTGTTCTTCACAGTGACTTTATTCAACTGTCGGTAATTGATGCATAACCTCAAAGTCCCATCTTTCTTCTTTACAAACAGCACTGGAACTCCTCATGGTGACACACTAGGGCGTATGAACCCCTTATCCAGCAACTCCTGTAACTGGATTTTCAGTTCCTTCAATTCTGCAGGTGCCATCCTATAAGGAGCAATAGATATTGGTGCTGTACCCGGCAGTGTCTCAATAGCAAATTCAACTTCCCTTTCTGGTGGCAAACCAGGCAATTCTTCAGGGAACACATCTGGGAAGTCTTTTACTGTGGGTATGTCACACAGATCTGGTTTAGCCTACCTAATATCCACCACATGTTCTAGGTAGGCTTCACAGCCTTTTCTCATCAGTTTTCTTGCAATTGTGGCTGAGATAACATTGGACAAGAAATCTGTCCTTTCCCCCACAACTGTAATCTCATTACCCTCAGGAGTTTTCAAAGAAATTCTCTTCAATTTGCAATCAACCATTGCCTGATGACGTGACAATTAGTCCATTCCCAAAATCATGTCAAACTCATGGAAAGGCAACTCAATCAGGTCTGCCAAGAATTCATACCCCTGAATCCTTAACGGGCAACCCTTGTATACTTTGTTCACCACTACACTGTGGCCCAATGGATTAGTAACCAGAATGTCTTGGTCACTCTCCCCTACTAATATCCCCCTTTCTATAGGTATGTTGATGCAGATGTATGAATGAGTGGATCCTGGATCCACCAATGCATGCACAGATGTATTGTAGAGGGAGAACGTACCTCTGATGACGTCCGGGGCATCTCTCCTCCTGAGCTCTCATGCCATAGGCTCTGGCAGGTGGTCTACCCTCAGGCCTCTCTGCTGGCTCAGATGCAGGCCTCTGTGATGGTCCCACTGCCTCAGATTTGCCAGATTTCCTACCCCTTTGTGGTGCAGGAGTAGGTCTATCTGTTTGTGTTGGAGCAGTTATAGTAGTTCTGCGTAGACAGTTTCTCAGCTGATACTCTGTTGACCCACACCTTAAGCAGGCACCAGTCACTCTCCAACACTGCCCCTTATGCCATTTCAGACAATGTGGACATGCGAGAAGATCTTTGGGTGGTCCTGAACCCCATCCTGGAGCCGCCCTTGATGGTGTGGACTGACCTCTCCTAGGGGTAAACTGTGGCCTGGGCCCCTGACCTTGTGGTTGACCTGAACTCTGTGCAGGTGAACCCTTGAACTTCTTCCCAGATGCAGGAGATGAACTAAACTGACCTGGGCCCCTCTTCTGCTGTCTCTCTCTTCTGGTCTGCTCACTTATTCTTACTTTTTCAACTTTTATTGCAGCTTCCACTAACTTGGTGAAGTCGGTGATTCCCAAAGCAGTAATCATGATCTTTATGTTATCATTTAATCCCTTTTCAAATCTCTTACACCTTTCGGCCTAATTAGGGACTATCTCCCTTCTGTAGTGGCTCAATCTGACAAATTTCTATTCATACTCTACTTGTCAGCTGTCTGCCTCAAGTTAATGAACTCTCTTCTTCTCTCTTCTAGGTATACACTACCCATATATTTCTTCTTGAATTCGGAGAGGAAGAAGTCCCAAGTTATTACTTCTGGCTGTACTTCACTGGACACCGTATCCCACCATTCATATGCATCATCTTGCAACAAAGATACAGCAGCTTCTAGATTTTGTTCAGGAGTGCAGTGGAGTTGTTTTAAAACTCTGCTGTTACGCTCAACCAATTTTCGCTACATGAATCATCTTCTCTCTTGCCAAAGAAGTCCACTGCTCCAAATTTTCTCAATCTTTCCAAGTGTGATTTCGGTTGTGGAGGTGGTGGTGGTGGTGGCATTACCCCAGCCATTTGTTTGAAGAATTCGGCCATTTGCTAGAACACGGCCTATGGAGGTTGAGCAGGCTCTGATGGAGCTGGTAGAGCAGGTTCTCCCCTACCCCCAGTCTCAGCTACTACAGGTGGAGCATGACTCTCCACTTCCTCCTCAACTGCCCTCTGAGATGTGGGGTCCATATCCTAATCAAAATAACAAAGACAAATAAATCTGCATTAGTGTCACCTCGACTCTTACAAATGCAATGCATGGTATGGACTCAATCTAGGCCCAGAAACGCCTAAACCGTGCTCTGATACCACTACATGTGACACCCCTTACCCGTCTATAGTGTAGTCGAGCAAGATATGTCACATAGTGTATTGGAACACCATATTTTAATTTAATCATTTTTATTCTTCCTAATTTATTTTTTTTCCTTAGTTATGGAGTATAATTTGTGAAATATAATTCATTTTAGTCATTTATTGAAGTCATAAATTTATTTGAGGTTCCGCAAATTTTATAGAAAATCCAGTGAGTCTGCTAAAAATGGAGAAAGCAGTTCTTGAACTGTTAAAAACACTTCCAATAATCATTTCCAATCATTCTCAAACTCCAATAATTATTAAAATCTCAATATTTTCCACAACATTTCCATTTCTCAATCATTCATTTCTCATGGTATTCATATATAAGCAATAAATAAATACTCAATTTTTCCATTCATAAACACAATTTTCACTATTTACATTAATACCAAAATACATTACAAAAGTTTCAATTACATATGAGAAAGTAAAAGTTAATTACAAAATATCAAAATAAAACCTAGTGTCCTACCAATGCAGCGTCTGTGAGGTGACACGGACACTATGCGAGTGCAGAAGGTCTCACCCAGTCTGTGGTCTACTGGGCTCTCAGTCGATCTCTCCAGAACCTACGTGTGGCAAAAGCAATGCGCTAAGCAATAATGCTTGTGGTGCTAATAATAAAATAAAAAGAAATAACATAAAATAAATATGCAGTGAATATATTGATTTCTTACTACAAATAAATTTTTGATGAGTATTTGTAGTCTTACTTATTTTGTACTTGTTATATTCATTATTTCATTTTTGGCTGCCCAAGTAACCTATAATGGACGACTGGACTGGATAAACAGGTAAACTGGCACTGGGTATCAAGTACCTCGGGCCGTCACACCATCGGTCACATATGTGTCTCCCGGTGTGCAGAGCGACTAATAAGCTGTAATAACATTAGGCACAAGGCTAAGTATCAACATAATGTCAGAATGGCTAAAAGCCATGAAATCACAGAATGGCATAATGCCATGTGCAGTACTGCTAACTGAACCCTATTGGCATGCCAAGCTATCCAAACCAATCTTGTTAGGTATACTAGGGCATTTCACACTTTTAAGTTTCATAATTTTTGGAATTTAAGTTTTAGTGTTACTATTCCATTCATTGGTCAACAAAAATGTTGAATTTTTCATAGGCAATAGGTACATTGGTTTTAATATCATCAACATACCACATTTTGCATTCAAAATTTGTTGGTATTGGTTGCCAATACCATTTCTAAGCTTAAAGTTAGTTGGGCAGAATTTTCAGTTTTTATGACTTATTTTTAATGTTCCATTGGTTAATTTTGTAGTGGGAATTTGGAAAAATGATCAACATGAAAGTTGTTCCTTATTTTGTCTAGTTGAATTTCCTTTTTTGAATCACTCCATTTGGAGTTTTGTAGCTCAAGTTATGGTCCAAAAACCACAACTGGCCGGATTGGAATTTTTCTGGACTGACCATATCTACAGTGTAGTGAACAGTGATTGCAACTCCCTTGTTGGATAGGTTCTGCTCATAATTTTGGGTAGGTTTCTTCATAAAAGTTGTTGGTCTATATCTTAGCTTGTTTCTGGTAAAATTTCAGGTCAATTGGAACATTCTACACTGAGTTATGGCCAAATGAACAATCACTGTTTATTTGGTCATTCTGCAGAAACAGATTGCAGGTCACCCGGATTGGAGCAAGCTTTTAGTCCACTTGGTTTGGTCTTATGGGCATGGTTTCTTCTCCAAAGTTGTGGCATTGTGTGTCTAGTTTCATGTCCAATTGGCAAACACCAATTGAACCTCTACAGTTCAAGTTATGGCTGCCCAAACTCTTTGGACTCATGTCCACTGCAGTCGACCATGGGCATACCATTTCAATTCCAATACCACAACAGTCTCCAATTTAAGGTCAAAATTCATCAAATGGTCACTAATTGACCATTAGAATTTAATTTAAACATCTAAGCATTAAATCCTCAATTAAATCTCAAAACCCTAACCCTAACAATCCATCACTTTATCTAAGATACCCAAATCAACATCTAGCTCAAATATCCTTATCAACAACCATTTCTAAGCTATTTAGCTCAAACAAATCAATAATTTCCAAACTCCTCCCATGGCTGCCAAATTTCTTGGTGTTCATACACATATATTTTATTTCAATTACTTATAATTTCTTACTCAATTTAAGCCTCTAACATGGAATAAAGAGTGAGAGATATGAAAATATGCACTAACCTCTTATAGCTTAAATCCAAGCTAACCAAGACTTCAATTTTTCTTTACTTTCTTACTCTTTCTTGGCTGCCAAACACTTCTCCTTGGTGTGGGTATAATTTTTAGTGAAGGAAGGATAAGGTTTTAAGGTGAGGAAGCTTAGGAAAATCAACCTTTAAAAGAAAAAAATGGAGAGAAAGCTTCTTGGCTATGGTGGACGGGAAATGAGGAAGAAGAATTCAGTTTTTCATTTCAATTTTCTACCCATTTGACTCATTTTAAGTGGTTTATGGACATGTGTCACAATGTGATTGGGTGAGAGTGCTTAGTGACATAAGCATGAGGTCAAAATTGTAATTTTAATTCATTTTTTTTCTTTTCTTTGCTACTCATTTTCAATTCAATTTTTAGCAATATTTATTCACATTTTATGTCATAATAATTATTTACTTAACTGGACAAGTCGGCCAAAAATCACCTCTGAAGGCGAAATGACCAAAATGCCCTCCGTTTGGCTTAACAGACTAAAATTGTCTGTACCGATTGAAAAATTTTTCTAAGTATTTTCTTGGTATTCTAATGCCATAAGAACCTCAATGACCCTTCTCTGGAGTCCCAAAAATTATTTTATAATTTTTCCCCCAGTCTAGGGCTCCTAGTTGCGAGAACCGCAACTTCTCATTAGGTTACCCGTCACTTGGGCACCGGCTCATTTAACTTGGTTGTATTTTATTT
Organism: Hevea brasiliensis; assembly: GCF_030052815.1. Taxonomy (NCBI): domain Eukaryota; kingdom Viridiplantae; phylum Streptophyta; class Magnoliopsida; order Malpighiales; family Euphorbiaceae; genus Hevea; species Hevea brasiliensis. The sequence goes on along the minus strand of NC_079504.1, from coordinate 89,951,745 downwards.
CTAAAATTTTTTCTAAATTTTTCTTATTAATATTTGAGTTAATTATGGTTCCTCACTTTAGTTTAAATATTTTTCTAGATGTTCTAGCTGTCCGGACCGACACCGATCACCGAAACAGTAGAATGTACGGAATTGCTACAGGGAGGGTGTTACAATGCACATTAAACCTTGCAAGATAGAAATCTCAGCAAGTTAATGAGCTTCACAAGAACAAAGGCAACAGCCAATTTACTCACTAAAGGAACAGAAACAATCTTTCATTAATATTCAAATTGTGTCCTCCACTCTCTCATTACACTTGTATTTATAGCCTCTTGGCTTCAAAGCTAAAGACAAAAATATCCCTACTTTAGTAACAGTTGTAAGGAGCTTTAAGTACAAACAAAAATTAATCTATCAAAAGACTAAAAACTCCTTACAAAAAGTAAATTTAATACAGCAGCAAGTAAGGGCATTTAAGTCCAAAAGAGAGGTGGTTATAACAGCAAGGAATATTCCATGAAAAAAAGGTACCAGCAGATACATGTACATGAGTTGGATCTGGTGCATGCATGTCCACAGGTTATTCTATGTAACCTACTGCTCCACATGACACCTGGTCACTTTCAAGCTTAATTTTCACCAAATTTAATCCTTTATAATTTTCTTCATGCCATTCCAGCTTATAATCCTTGCTCCTTATGATTTCACAAATTAAATTCTGAAGTAATTTAGCTCTAGCTCTAGTAATTGGACCTTGGATGAAATCTTTTGGCATGGATGTAGCTTGATTCTTATCAACGCCATAACTGGCCGGATTGCCAACTTCCCAGATTTTCTAGACTGACCAAATCTACAGGGTTTGGGGTAGTGACTGCAGGGCACTTTTTGAACATGTTATGATCAAAACTTGGGTTAGGTTTCTTCATGAAAGTTGTAGGTCTATGTCTCATCTATTATCTAGTAAAATTTTAGGTCAATTGGACCTTCCTACACTGAGTTATGACTAAATGAATAAATACTATTCATTTGCTCATTTTGCCCAAGTAGAATACAGGTCACTTGGATTAGGGCAATCTTTAGGTCAACTGAGGTTGGTTTTCTGGGCATGGTTTATTCACCAAAGTTGTGCCATTATGTGTCTAGTTTCATTTCCAATTGGCCTTGCACCAATTGAACCTCTACAACTCTAGTTATTGCTGCCCAAACCTGCTGGACTCATGCCTAATCCTACAGGTCACCAAGGGCAGCCACACTAACTTCAATTCCCATTAAACAAACCACTTCATTTCTTATTCACACACAGCCCAATGGTTAGTAATTGACCATTAAAACTCTCTTTCACCAAATACATGAACAAGGTCTCAATTTGGGTCCAAACCCTAGCTCAACTATCTCAAACCATGCATTTTAACTTGCATTTCATTACTTCACTTAAGAGACTAATACTAAGGGCAGCCATACTACCATTCTAGTCCCATGAAATCATCAAAACCTTACCACATCCAAGGCTGCCGAAAATATGGGATGGGCATACACATGATATTTATTAAATTTCTTTGTAAATTTACACTCATTCATACTCATTTAACATGAATTGAAAGAGAAAAGCAAGTTAAGTCACTAACCTCTAATGGAATGAATTTAAACTTGCAAGAACTCTTCTTTAACACTTCTTTTTGCTCCCAAAACCTTCACTATGAGGAAAGAACAAGATTTTGTGTTGACAACTTAGGGTTTAGTGGGTGAAAAACCAAGAAAATCAAGCTTTGGTAAGCTTGGCCATGGTGGGGCTATGGTGCTGCAAGGAAGGAGAGAGAGAGAGAGCATATGGTTATTCTAGAATTTTTGACTTCTTTTCTTTATTTTTAGTGTATTATAATTGTATTTCTTAAGTTTTAATTGGCCAAACATTTTAATGACCTCATACTTACATAATGTTTATGTAATAAAGCTAAATTTCTTTCATTTTCTTTTCTTTCCTTTCCTATTCATTTTTAAATAATTTTTCATCAATATTTGTTCATATTTTATGTCATATAATTCGCTTACATAAATGGACAAGTTGGTCTAAAATCATCTCTGAAGACGAAATGACCAAAATGCCCTCCATTTGGCTTAACGAGCTAAAATTGTGTGTACCGATTGATTAAATGTTCCTTTTGTTTTCTTAAGATTTTATTATCATTGGAACCCCAATAATCCTTCTCTGAGGTCCCAAAAATTATCTCATGAACTTTTCCTCAGGTCTAGGGTTGCTAACGGCCTTCATCGTCACTTCCCTTTCAGGTTACTCATCCTTGGGGTTTCAGCTCGTTTAACCTTAGTGTATTTCATTCCTATAAATTTTGCTTAATTTTTATGAGCATTATTTGGTTTATTTATAACTCCTCACTGTAGTCTATTTATAATTTCAAACATTTTAGCTGCTCAGACCGACATTGGTTGTCGGAACAGTAGACTGTACGGACTAGCTAAAGTGAGGATGTTACAAAATCACTCCAATACATTTAAGCACTTAATTCAACACCTAAAACCAGCATTTACATGTAAAAACATGCTAAACATTTTGAACTTCCATGGCTTTCGAAAATGGAAAATCACCCTAACTCATCAAACCTCAACATTTTTTCCATAAATCAACTCACCACAACACCCACACAAACTTTGATGAAGAGAGGGAGAGGAAATGAGCACTTACTCAATTTGAAGCTTGTTAAAAACTCATCAAAACCTATCTTTCTTGCTCCCTAAATGCTACCCAAGGTGAGGTGATCACTTTTAATGAAGGAAGCCTTTGATTTCATAGCGAGAATGAAGGGTTTAGGTGTTATGCATATGGGGCGGCCATGGGAGCTTTGGGAGAAAGCTCATTTCGGCTTGGAAGAAAAATGAAGAAGATGAAGCTTACTTAGTGGAGAAATCTGTCCACTAATGTTATATTTTAATGTCCATTAATTCCCCTTAGTGGAGCACTAACTTAGTTTTAAGATTTATTAAATTAAAGTTTTATAATTCACAAATTTTACCTTAATTCTTTTACTATTCCTATAATGTACCACAATTTTAATTTTCATGACATTTTCAAAGTTTAATATCATTAGAACGCACTACCGAATATAGGGGTGTTACAATTCTCCCTCCTTTAAAATAAATTTCGTCTCAAAATTTTACCTGGCATCAGTCTCTGAATAGTTGTGGGTGTTGTCTCCTCATGTCTTCTTCACGTTCCCAAGTAGCTTCTTGGCCTAAATGATGGTTCCACAGCACTTTAAACAGGGGTATCTGTTTGTTCCTCAGCTGCTTCACCTCATATGCCAGAATCTCTACGGGTTCTTCTTCATATGAAAGGTCTGGATTTACCTCAATCTCTTTAACTGATAGAACATGAGATGGGTCAGATCTGTACCTCTTTAACATGGACACATGGAAAACACTGTGTATCCTTTCTATATCTGGAGGTAATGCCAACCGATATGCCAAAGGACCCACTCTTTCCAGAACCTCATATGGTCTAATGAAACGAGGACTCAATTTCCCCTTTCTGCCAAATCTCATAATCCTCTTCCAAGGAGAAACTTTGAGGAATACCTTATCACCCACTGCATATTCAATATCTCTTCTCTTCAGATCAATATAGGACTTCTGACGGTCTGATGCAGCCTTGAGTTGATCTCTGATCAATATGATCTTTTCCTCTGTCTGCTGAATAATTTCTGGGCCAATCATCTTTCTTTCACCTACTCCATCCCAACATAGGGGAGTTCTACACTTTCTGCCATACAAAGCTTCATATGGAGGCATCCCAATGCTTGATTGGTAGATGTTGTTATAAGCAAACTCAATCAGAGGCAAATGTGTATCCCAACTACCTTCAAACTCAATCACACAAGCTCTAGCATATCCTCCAAGATCTGAATTGCCCTCTCAGACTAGCCATCTATCTGTGAGTGGAATGCCGTGCTAAAGTTCAATCTAGTTCCTAGGGCTCTTTGAAGACTACCCTAGATTCTAGAAGTGAACCTAGGATCTCTGTCTGATACAATCAATACTGGCACTCTATGCAATCTTACAATCTCATCTATGTACAATCTGGCCAATCCTTCTAGGCTATAGTCCATTGATTTGTGAGAAAGTGAGCAAACTTGGTCAGTCTATCAACTATAACCCATACTGGATCACGATTATTCTGTGTCCTCGAAAGTCCCATCACAAAATCCATAGTTATCCATTCCCATTTCTACTTTGGTACTAGCAATGGATGTAACAAACTAGCTAGTACTTGATGTTCTGCCTTCACTTGTTGAAAAGTTAAGCATTTGGAGACAAAATCAGCTACATCCCTTTTCATACCCATCCACCAGTAATGCTCTTTTAGCCCTCTGTACATTTTAGTTCCACCAGGGTGCATAGCAAAAGGAGACTCATGTGCTTCCTTCATAATGATTTGTCTCAATTCCACATTATTAGGAATGCACATTCTATCCTGATGTAGCAATGAACCATCATCTCTCACAGAGAATTTAGGTTTCTTTCCTTGCTGGACTTCTTTCAGTAAGCTTCGATATTTTTCATCATTCGGCGACCATTACGATCTGATCAATCAACACTAGTTGTACATGCCATTCAACTACTGTCTGTCCCTCATCATCAATCTCCAAACTGGCATGTTGTGCTTTTAACTCATGTACCATGGACAAAGGAGAAACTCTGAGACTTGCCATAGTCTTGTGACTTAAAGCGTCAGCCACCACATTTGCTTTCCCTGGCTGATAGTCTATTAAGCAATCATAGTCTTTAATCAGTTCTAACCATCTCCTTTGTCTCAAGTTCAATTTCTTCTGGGTGCCTAAGTACTTCAAGCTCTTGTGATCTGTGTAAATGTAGCATTTCTTCCTATACAAGTAGTGTCTCCAGATCTTAAGAGCAAATATAATAGCTGCTAGCTCTAAGTCATGTGTCGAATAGTTCCTCTCATGCGGTTTCAGCTGGCGTGATACATAAGCAATGACATTTGATGTTGCATCAGTACACAACCTAACCCATTGTGAGAAGCATCACTATAAACTATTCATTCTTTGCCTAGTGTAGGTAAAGTAAGGACTGGAGCTTCAGTTAAACACCTCTTCAACTCATCAAAACTTTGCTGGCATTATCTGTCCACTGAAATTTCACATCTTTCCAAAGCAGCTTGGTCAGTGGAGAAGCTAACATAGAAAACCCTTTCACAAATCGGCAGTAGTATCCTGCTAAACCTAGAAAACTATGAATTTCTATGATATTCTCGGGTGGCTTCCAATTAAGGATAGCTTCTATCTTGCTGGAATCTACTTTGATCCCTTCAGCTGACACAACATGTCCCAAGAAAGAGATTTCTTTTAACCAAAATTCAAATTTCGACAATTTGGCGTATAGCTATTTCTCCCTTAAGGTTTGTAGTACAATCCATAGATGTCTATCATGCTCCTCTGCATTCCTCGAATATATTAAAATATCATCAATAAACACCACCACAAACTGGTCAAGATATGGTCTGAAGATAGTGTTCATGAGATCCATAAAAGCAGCTAGAGCATTAGTTAACCCGAATGGCATTATTGAGTTCTGAAAGCAGTTTTTGGAATACTCTGCTTTTGCACTTTCAACTGATAATAACCAGATCGCAAATCAATTTTGGAGAACACAGCTGCACCCTTCAACTGATCAAACAGATCATCGCTGCGAGGCAATGGATATCTATTCTTTATTGTCACCTTATTCAACTGCCGGTAGTCAATACATAAGCGGAGAGTGCCATCTTTCTTCTTAAAAAACAATACTAGTGCTCCTCAAGGTGACACACTAGGGCGAATGAAGCCCTTTTCAAATAGTTCCTGCAACTGTACCTTCAACTCCTTTAATTCTACTGGTGCCATTCTGTATGGTGTTATGGAGATTGGATCCACACCAGGCATAACATTAATCCCAAACTGCACTTCTCTTTCCGGAGGTAACCCTGGCGATTCATCAGGAAACACGTCTGGAAAGTCATATACTGTAGGGATGTCTCTCAATGCTAGACTCCCCACTTGGGTGTCTATGATGAGAATCAAGCTACATCCACAACAAAGGATTTCATCCAAGGTCCAATTACTAGGGCTAGAGCTAAATCACTTCAGAATTTAATTTGTGAAATCATAAGGAGCAAGGATTATAAGCTGGAATGGCATGAAGAAAAATGTAAAGGATTAAATTTGGTGAAAATTATGCTTAGAAGTGACCAGGTGTCATATGGAGCATTAGATTACATGGAATAACCCGTGGACATGCATGCACCAGATCCAACCCATGTACATGTATCTGCTGGCACCTTTTTCAAGGAATATTCCATCTGTTATAACCATTTCTCTTTTGGACTTAAATGCCCTTATTTCTTTGCATTAAATTTACTTTTTGTAAGGAGTTTTTAGTCTTTTGATAGATTAATTTTTGTTTGGACTTAAAGCTCCCTACAGCTGTTACAAAAGTAGGGATATTTTTGTCTTTAGCTTTGAAGCCAAGAGGCTATAAATACAAGTGTAATGAGAGAGTGGAGGACACACTTGAATATTAATGAGAGATTGTTTACGCTCCTCTAGTGAGTAATTGGTCATTGCCTTTGTTCTTGTGAAGCTCATTAACTTCTGAGATTCTATCTTGCAAGGTTTAATGTGCATAATATTCTTGGTTTATTCATTCTCCATATGAATTAGGTCAAGAATTCCATTTACGATATTTTCTTTGAATTACACAACAATCGATTGTCTTTGGTTCAAAGATTCAAATTCATACATCTTGATTTGGTGCTTTCCATATTGTTCATTTAATTCTTGAATGTGGGTTTTCAAGTTACCAATTACTTGAAGGTTCACATCAGTTTTGGTATCGAGCAAAGGGACATCCAAACAAGGTAGATTCTCTATTTGCTCTTTATTCTTTGTGTTTCTTACCTTCTTCATATTTCTTTGTTTGGCTCTTGGGGTTTAGTTGGACTGTTTGTTTAAAAATTTGTTTTGTTGGGTTTGTCTTAGGTTTTGGGTTAATCAAGCTAAAGCGATTATTCTAGCCATCCATTTTGCTTCCTTCATTTTGATATTAAGCATGAGAGATTATCCGGTTCATTGAGTTCGCTTACCAATTTGGCACAGCACTGACATTATTTGGGTGTGTTTAAGGCGTTGGGTGTAAATTTTGGGGTTGTTTGATATCGTTTACTCTTTGAACCAATATTTTGCGGGCAGATCAAATTATGTTCACATAGCAAATAGACCAGAAATTCCTGAAAATTTACAAGGTGTTTATACCCCATATCGAGTTCCCATATTAAATTTCAGCTTTAAATTCATCCGTTTGTGTGGGAACCAAAATTTTGTGAGAATCGATCAAAATAAGTTCACATAGGAAATATACCCAGAAATTTCTGAAAATTTACCAAGTGTTTATACCCCATATCAGTAGTTCCCAAATTAAATTTCAGCTTAAAATTCATCCGTTTGTGTGGGGAACCAAAATTTTCTGGCAGATCAAATTAAGTTCACATAGCAAATCGACCACGAAATTCTGAAAATTCTGAGCCATTTGTGCCACATTTGAGATATTCTCAAATTAAATTTCAGCTCAAAATTAAATCGTTTGTGTGGGCAAAAAAAAATTTGCGCCAGACAATATTATATTAGATTTACTTAGTAAGTCTGTCAAGTAAAGCGTGAAATTCTAGCAGCAATTAGTCGATATTGGGTTGCATTTTCCTACTCAATTTCAGATCAAAATACACTCATTTGCTTGGTGATCCTAAATTTATGCAATTCTTGGTGTATTGAGTGAACTGGTAATTGTGATAAGTTGGTGGCAAACTTGGATATTTAAGCTTAATATCTCTACTTTAGGTTGTCTCTTTTCTAGCTTCTTGCTCTTTTATTTTGGTGTCTTCTTTCTTGATTCCTATTGCATTACATTTCCATACTTGAGCTTTTCTTTTCTTGACTTCTTGAATCACATTATTGTTTTCTTGATTACTCGTTTTGATCAGTCACGTTCAAGAATTTTATTTTGTGTTAAATTTTTGTGGGTAAATTCTTGGTTTTAGTTATTTGAGTTTTATAAGAAATTTTGGACATATCCAAGAGAGGTAAAAGGCACAGACTGGTGAGTTCATAAGAGGAAAAAGCCTTGTTGAGTTAAACACGAGTGGAGTGTCCTCTGTTGAGTGTAAACACGTAAGGTAGCGAGTGAGGTGTTTTCTTTACACTAACCATTTTCTTGCAGTGCGAAAACATGTCTAGAAGGGGTGATGGTAGTGAGGGGAAGGTGAAAATCCATTCTACATGCAGTGTCGGACAACAATTTGAAAGAATGAATGTTGTGTGCAATGAAATCATAGATAGGTTGGAAAGATTGGAGCAAAGAGATAGGCACAATGAGAGAAGGCCAAATAGGAGGGATCTTGTACCTCCAGTAGTTGAATCTGATGAAGTTGAGGTTGATAACTATGATTTTGAGGTTGAAAGACCTAGGAGGGTAGATATGAGAGAAGAGTGAAGATAGGAGGAATGGGGATAGGAGGATAAGAAGAGAGGAAAGAGAGAGGAATAGGGTAGATGACAATATCAAAAGTATTAAAATGAGCATCCCTTCTTTCCAAGGGAAAAATGATCGGATGTGTATCTTGAATGGGAAAGGAAGGTAAAAGGTGTTTGATTGTCATCACTATTCGGAGGAAAAGAAAGTAAAGTTAGCAGTAGAATTTCTTGATTATGCTTTGGTATGGTGGGAACAAGTGTTGATTAGAAGAACGAGAAATTAATACCAATCAATTTCAACAACGGGAGATATGAAAACTATAAATAGCAAGAGATTTGATCATAGTCATTACTATAGAGAGCTACATCGAGGTTACAAAGATTGAGTCAAGGTTCTAAAAGTGTTGAAGATTATCATAAAGAAATGGAAATTGCTATGATTAGAGCAAATGTGGAGGAGGATAGAGAAGCCACCATGGCTAGATTCTTGAATGGGCTAAACAAGGAGATTGCTCATATTGTTGAGTTACATCACTATGTTGAGTTGGAGGATATGGTCCACATGGCTATGAAGGTAGAAAGGCAACTTAAAAGCAAGTCAAAATTTGGAGGAAATGCAGGTACTTCTTCATCTTGGAAGTCTAACTGGAAGAAGGAGGATAGGGAAAAGGCTTTTAGCAACTATAAGAAAAATGAGGATAAGGATAAGGAAAAGAAGGCGGAGAAGAAATTTGTAGAAAGTAAAGGAAAGGAGGTTGCAACTACTACCGAAATAGAGATGTGAAGTGTTTTAGGTGTTTGGACAGTGGACACATAGCTTCTCAATGCCCTAACAAGAGAGTCATGGTCATGAGAGAAAATGGTGAGATAGAAACGGAGGAGGAAATTGTGAGTGATTCCACATCTTCGGGGAGGAGGATGCAGAGGTAGAATATCTTTCTTTGAAGGAAGTGCTCTAGTGATTATGAGAGCATTAAATACTCAAGTAAAGGAGGATGTTGGTGATGAATTGCAAGAGAAACAATTTTTCATACAAGGTGTCTTATCCAAGACAAAGCTTGTAGTGTCATCATTGATGGGGGTAGTTGTGCCATTGTTGCTAGTACTATTTTGGTGCAGAGATTAAGGTTGAGGACTTCGAAACACCCTAGACCCTATAAATTGCAGTGGTTGAATGAATGTGGTGAGGTGAAAGTAACAAAGCAGTATTGATTTCCTTTGCAATAGGAAAGTATCAAGATGAGGTTATGTGTGACGTGGTTCCAATGCAAGTGGCCATTTATTACTTGGCCGACCATGGCAATTTGATAGAAAGGTGATCCACGATGGGTATAAAAATAGATATTCTTTTGAAATGAATGGAAGGAAAATCATTTTGGCACCTATGACACCAAAACAGATTTATGAAGACCAAACAAGGCTTAAGCAAGCAATGGGTGAGGAAAAATCAAGAGTGGTAGAAAGAGAGCGAGAGAAGAAAAGAAGGAGTGAAAAGAAATTGAGTGAAAATGTTGTGAGTGAGCAAGACAAGGGTGGTTGTGAGGAAAGAAAAGAGAGTAAAGAAAACATTCCAAGAGTGCTTGAAAAGGTGAATCTTCTAGCAAAAGGAGAGCTGTCAGGAAGAGGGAGAGAAAATTAAGCTTGTATGCTAAAGGAAGAGATGTGAGGAATGCCATGTTTGCCAACAAGCAAATGTTATTAATTGTGTTTAAGGACTCTTGTTTATCCACATCGACCTTGACCCCAATTTGCCTAGCGTTGTTGTCTCCCTTTGCGAGGAATATGAGGATGTACTACGAGGAGATGCCGGTGGACTACCACCTATTCGAGGATTGAGCACAGTTGATTTTGTACACAGGCGATTATTCCCAACCGTCCGACCTATAGAAGTAACCTGAAGAAACCAAAGAATTACAAAGGCAAGTTGAGGAATTGCTAGCTAAGGGATATGTGAGAGAAAGTATGAGCCCTTGTCTTTGTGCAGTCCTTTTGGTACCAAAGAAAGATGGCACATGGCGCATGTGTGTGGATTGTAGGGCGGTCAACAAAATCATGTAAAGTATCGCCATCCTATACCTAGATTGGATGATATGTTGGCTGAACTTTGTGGTGCTTGTGTTTTTACCAAAATTGACTTGAAAGCGGATATCATCAAATTCGCAAGAAAGTAGGTGATGAATGGAAGGCGCATTTAAAACAAAACATGGACTATATGAGTGGTTAGTGATGCCTTTTGGTCTAACTAATGCTCTTAGCACTTTTATGAGATTGATGAACCATGTGTTGAGTGCTTTTATTAAAAAATTTGTTATTGTTTATTTTGATGATATATTGGTTTCTGATAGAGGCATGAATGAACATATGCATCATTTAAGAATTTGTATTCGACGTGTTAAGAAAGGAAAAATTATATGCTAACTTGAAGAAATGTTCATTTTGCATGGAAAATGTTATTTTTTTGGGATATGTCATTAGTGCTAATGGTATTGAAGTTGATGATAAAAAAATTAGAGCTATTAGAGATTGGCCCATCCCAAAGTCTGCATCTGAAGTGTGAAGTTTTCATGGGCTAGTTAGTTTCTATAGAAGGTTTATTAAGAACTTTAGTACCATTATAACACCATTAAATGATCTTATCAAAAAGAATGTTAATTTTGTTTGGGAGCAGAAACAAGATGATGCTTTTCACAAAATTAAAGAGATATTATGTTAAGCTCTGTCTTGGCTTTACGATTTTTGTAAGACTTTTGAGATTGAGTGTGATGCATTAAGAAGATGTATTAGAGCCATTTTAATGCAGGACAAGAGACCAATAGCATAGTTTAGTGAGAAGCTTAATGGAGCAACTTTGAACTATTCAACATATAATAAGGAGTTGTATGCATTGATACGTGCCTTGGAAACATGGCAATATTACCTTTGGTCAAAGCAGTTTGTCATCCGCACAGATCATGAGTATTTGAAGTATATCAAGGGGAAAGCTGAGAATGCATCATGCAAAATGGGTTGAGTTCATTGAGACTTTTTCATATGTGATCCAATACAAGAATGGGAAAGATAAGGTGGTTGTTAATGCCTTATCTCAAAGGTATAATCTTCTTATCCTCCTTGATGCAAAGTTATTAGGATTCAAATATGTGAAAGAGTGATATGCTGAAGATGATGACTTTGCTAGAGTGTATGTTGCTTGTGAAAAGAATGCTTTTGAGAAGTTTTATAGGCATGATGGATATTTGTTTAGAGAAAATAGATTGTGTGTGCCTAAGAGTTCCATGCGTGAATTACTTGTGAATGAGTCTCATCTTTGGTGGATTAATGGGTCATTTTGGTGTTGCCAAAACTTTAGATGTATTGAAGGAACATTTTCTTGGCGAATATGAAAAGAGATGTTGAAAGAGTATGTGTTAGGTGCATTGTGTGTGCTAAGGCTAAATCTAGAGTTTTGCCACAAGGTTTATATACACCTTTACCTACCCCTAGTGATCCTTGGGTTCATTTGTCTATGGATTTTGTGTTGGGATTACCTAGGTCTAAACAAGGCCATGATTCAATTTTTGTTGTTGTTGTGAGTTTTCAAAAATGGCACATTTTATTCCATGCCATAAAGCGATGATGCTACAAATGTTGCAAATTTATTTTTAGAGATATTGTTAGGTTGCATGGCATACCTAAGAGTTTAGTTAGTGATAGGGATGTTAAATTCCTTAGTCACTTTTGGAAGGTTTTGTGGGGAAAATTGGGCACCAAGTTGTTATTTTCCACCACTTGTCACCCACAAACTGATGGTCAAACTGAAGTAGTAAATAGGACACTAACTACTCTTTTTGCGTTACGTGGTTAAGCAAAATTTGAAGTCATGGGAAGATTGCATTCCACTTGTTGAATTTGCATACAATAGAAATGTGCATTCTTCTACTAACTATTCTCCATTTGAAATTGTGTATGGTTTCAATCCTTCAACTCCTTTGGATCTTTTACCTTTGCTGTGAGCAGGCTTGCTAGTTTAGATGGAAAAAGAAAAGCGAGTGGTGAAGAAAATCCATGAACAAGCCAAGCTTCAAATTGAAAAGAACAATGAAAAATATGCTAGTCAAGCCAACAAAGGAAGGAAGAAAGTCATTGGGTATGGGTTCACTTGCGCAAAGAAAGGTTTCCCTCTCGAAGGAAATCAAAATTACAACCAAGATGTGATGGACCTTTCCAAGTGCTGACCAAAATTAATGATAACGCTTACAAAATAAACTGCCGGTGAGTATAATGTCGATGCCACCTTCAATGTTGCTGATTTATCTCCTTGTGTTGATGCGAGAAACAAATTCGAGGGCGAATCCTTTTGAAGCGGAGGAATGATGAGAATCAAGCTACATCCACAACTAAGGATTTCATCCAAGTTCCAATTACTAGGTCTAGAGCTAAATCACTTCAGAAATTAATTTGTGAAATCATAAGGAGCAAGGATTATAAGTTTGGAATGGCATGAAGAAAAATGTAAAGGATTAAATTTGGTGAAAATTATGCTTAGAAGTGACCAGTGTCATATGGAGCATTAGATTACATGGAATAACCGTGGACATGCATGCACGGATCCAACCCATGTACATGTATCTCTGGCACCTTTTTCAAGGAATATTCCATCTGTTATAACCATTTCTCTTTTGGACTTAAATGCCCTTATTTGTCTTTGCATTAAATTTACTTTTTGTAAGGAGTTTTTAGTCTTTTGATAGATTAATTTTTGTTTGGACTTAAAGCTCCCTACAGCTGTTACAAAAGTAGGGATATTTTTGTCTTTAGCTTTGAAGCCAAGAGGCTATAAATACAAGTTTAATGAGAGAGTGGAGGACACACTTGAATATTAATGAGAGATTGTTTCTGCTCCTCTAGTGAGTAATTGGCTGTTGCCTTTGTTCTTGTGAAGCTCATTAACTTGCTGAGATTCTATCTTGCAAGGTTTAATGTGCATAATATTCTTGGTTTATTCATTCTCCATATGAATTAGGTCAAGAATTCCATTTCTGATATTTTCTTTGAATTACACAACAATCTGATTGTGCTGGTTCAAAGATTCAAATTCATACATCTTGATTTGGTGCTTTCCATATTGTTCATTTAATTCTTGAATGTGGGTTTTCAAGTTACCAATTACTTGAAGGTTCACATCAGTCTACCACATGTGCTAAGTATGCTTCACACCCCTTTCTGATCATTTTTCTAGCTAGTGCAGCCGAAATGATGTTTGATGGCAATAGCTGCCTCTCCCCATGTATTACCCCATCACTGTACTAAGGGAGACCAAAAGTGACGGTCTTTAGTCTATAGTCAATCATGGCGTGATGCCTGGCTAACCAATCCATACCCAAAATGATATCATAATCTCTGAAGGGCATTTAAATAAGATCAGATAGAAAAGTATGTCCTTGGATCACCAAAGGACAATCCCTATACATTCTATTGACCCTGACCTCTTATCCTAGCGGACTTGTTACTAGCACCTCAAAGTCCATTTTTGTACACGGAATAACAATGCAATCAATGATGCTAGCACTCACATAGGAGTGGGTAGAACCTAGAACAAATAATACAAACACATCTTGATCAAAAGTTAAGAAGGTACTAGCTAAAATATCAGATGTCTCAGCCTCTTCTCTCTGTTTCATTGTGTAGACTTTGGCTGAAGCACTGCCTCGCTCTGACTGATTCATTGTGCCTTGGCTGCCTGATGGAATACCTCTGAAGGAACGGAAGCGTGAAAAACACAAGTTTATACCATTGAATTCAAAATTTTTCACCAAGGGTCACATGCATCATGCAAGATTTATTTTTATCTATTTGATTTCAATGATAAACAACATATTAAAACTCTTTTAATATGTTTTTGGATCTGTATTTGCCATTTAAGATTTTAAAATTAATCAGATTAATTTTAGAACCCTAGATTAAATCAAGAACGATTACACTAACCTCTTGATGCCTTTGCAGCGTCTGCGCCTTTGAGATCGTCTTGAGGACACGGATGTTGTCCTCATGGCTTGTCCACACCAATAACACCTATGGCAGCCCTTGAATAGCTTCTAAAGCTTTTTCTATTAATTAGAAAATCAAGTTCTGCCTTTTAAGAGATTAAAGATGTAAACAGGACACTAGAAACAATTTCTCGCGTTCTTGATTCAAGAGATTGATGGCTAATCTCTTTAAATTGATGAGAGGTGAAGAAGAAGAGATAAAAACCCTCAAAGTGGCGTGACAAAGGAGTGTGGCTGCTGGTTGTGTTTTATTTTCTCATAACAACACTTAAATAGCTAGGTTAACACATTAAACCCTTGCCACATGTCACCCTTTGATTAGCTCTAGGTTTAAGTGACCCAATCACATTGTGCCAAGTGTCAAACCTATATTTAATCTTGATTTTAATCATCTTACATGATTAAAAAACATTTGGCAAGCTTATGTGTTATGTCATGTGTCACCATCTCATGGTGCCACGTGTCCTGTATAAAATGACCAAAATGCCCTCTGTGTCTTAATTTTGAGTTCTTAACCCAAAATAATTATTTTCTTCTTCTAATTAATTTATATCAAATATAAATTAATTAATTAATCTCTATTAATTAATTTCTCATTAATTAAATTCATATTTAAACACTTTAAATATAAATTTAACTTATATTATACATCCAATAATCTAGATTTGGTTTCAAGTCATGCTAGGGACTTTGCAATCTAATTGCAAACCAAACCTATTTAATTAATCAATTAAACTCTTTAATTAATTAATTAAATCATATTTAATTAGGTGATAACTTGTGTATGTGTGTGACTTACTAGCCTCATCACTAATTGGCAATGAGACATGATATCAACTCTTAATATCATTAGAACTTTTTCTTACCATAAATGATTTCTCTAAATCATTTTATGAACCTCATAGACCATGGTTAACACCTAGCATAGCATGCCATGGCCACCCAATTAGTAATAAGGTTTACCTTAAATGAACCTATAATCATATGTTACCATGCACTAGAATCTCTCTGTTACAAAATCCCAACTCAAGCTGGAGTCACGGTTTATGTCAAACTCCTTTTGCTATGAATATTATGTTCTCTTTTAATTCCAGTTCTTGATTAAAAGATTTTTCTCATCAGAAACTCTTTTCTGAATAAATCTATCTGTCCTGGCCAGGAACTTGAAACATCAAGAACAATTAAATGAACATAGGATTTTATCTCTATTTACTTAGAGGAACAGATTCCATCTTGATCAACACCTACCTCCATATATAACTAGTAGGAGCCAACACATGCCCATATACCCATACATAGTACAAGTATGAAAGCGATATCAAACTCAAACTACCTATATACAAGATAAGCGTGCTATCTCAGGTCTAAAGATTATATGCATCGATATGATTTATGACAAAACATTGACAAGAGTAAACTCCATGTGCTTGTCATAAGTGTCACTGGTTGACCTACTTATCATTTATAAGTGCCTATCATGTTTGTTATATGGCATGAGACTCACCATTCCATCTTATTTATATCTCATATAAATAACTTGGGAACAAACATGAATACAATCTTTTTGGGTAAGTCATGTCCTTATTATGAAGTATCCTCGATTGTGAACCTATTTATGATACTTTGTGCTAGAAATATTGTCACTCATATTCTTAACAACTTAAGAATAATATTTCTAACAAAATATCAATGGACCTTTTCTATTACACATAAATATATTATGTAAACGGAAAAGTGGAAATGCCTTATATTAATAAAATATGTACAAGATACATACTAAATGATATGCTCTAGGGCATACTACTAACAATCTCCCACTAGCACTAGAGCCATTCATTACAATATCTTAGACCTATCTTCTCAAGATGTCGGTCTAGCGAGTCTGTGACATAGGCTTAGTGAATGGATCGGTGGATTTTCGGTGATGCTATTTTCTGCATGGCTAAATCGCCTTGCCCAACTATATCTCTGATAATGTGGTAGTGCCTTTCTATGTGTTTGGATTTTGGGTGAGACCATAGTTCCTTAGCCTGTATGACTACTCCATTGTTGTCACAGTGTAATGGAACTGCTGACTCAATGGAAGGAACTACTGTAAGTTCTGTCACGAACTTTTTAATCCAAACAACTTCCTTTCCAGTATCTGATGCAGCAATATACTCAGCCTCTGTAGTGGAATCTGCAATCGTGCTCTATTTGGAACTCTTCTATCTGACTGCACCTCCATTACAAATGAACACATATCCAGAGGTAGACTTTCTATCATCGATATCTGATTGGAAATCAGAATCAGTATAACCATCCAATTGCAAGTCTCCACCTCCATAAATCAAGAATAAATCTTTAGTTCTTCTCAAGTACTTAAGAATATTCTTGACAGCTATCTAGTGTTCCAAACCTGGATTGGATTGATACCTGCTAGTCAAACTAACAGCATATGCGATATCCGGCCTAGTACACAGCATTGCATACATTAAACTTCCAATAGCCGAAGCACATGGAATCCTGGCCATCTTATCTCTTTCTTCAGGTGTCTTTGAAGACATCTCTTTAGAAAGGTGGATGCCATGTCTCACTGGTGACAATCCTCTCTTGGAATCAAGCATGTTAAACCTCTTTAACACCTTTTCCAAGTATAGACTTTGGGATAAACCAATTATTCTTTTCGCTCTATCTCTATAGATGCAAATCCCAAGAATATAGGTTGGCTCCCCTAAGTCTTTCATGGAGAATGTATTTGACAACCATAACTTTATAGTCGTCAACATACATGTGTCATTACCCATCAACAGTATGTCATCCACATATAAGACAAGGAAAGTGATAGCACTGTCACTAACCTTCTTATATACACATGGCTCATCCTCATTTTTGATAAAACCAAAGGATTTAATGGCTTCATCAAAACGAATGTTCCAACTCCTCGAAGCTTGTTTCAACCCATAAATGGATCGCTTTAGCTTGCTTACCTTGGAACCATTTTGGGATTCAAAACCCTTAGGTTGTTCCATGAAAATGTTTTCTTCAATGTATCTATTGAGAAAAGCTGTTTTGACATCCATCTGCCAAATCTCATAATCATAGTACGCAGCTATTGCTAATAAAATCCTAATTGATTTAAGCATGGCAACAGGCGAGAAAGTCTCCTCATAGTCGATTCCTTGCCTTTGGCGAAACCCTTTCGCTACTAGTCGCTACTAGCCTTTCCTTATAGGTCTCTACCTTTCCATCAGAACCAATTTTCTTCTTGAAAACCCATTTGTTCCCTATAGGTATAATACCTTCAAGTGGGTCAACAAGATCCCAAACTTGATTCTTATACATGGAATCAATCTCGGATTTCATAGCTTCAATCCATTTTGAAGAGTCTATATCTGATGTAGCTTCTTCATAGGTAAGTGGATCATCTCTATGATCTACTTCTTCATGAGTAGACAACTCTTGTTCTTCTTCATGAAGAAAACCATATCTCACTGGTGGGTGAGATACCCTGGTTGTTCTATGAGGAACAGCTGTAGATGTTTTATCAACAGGTATAGGTTGACTAGATGGATCTATATCCATCTGATCTGTTGGTTGGTCAGAATTCTCCAATTCTAACTCTATTTGCCTTCCTTTGCCTCCTTCTTGAACAAACTGTTGTTCAAGAAATGTGGCATCTCTACTTATCACAACCTTTTGTGAAGTAGGCAAATAAAAATAATATCCAAAACTATCTTTTGGATATCCAACAAATCGACCTTTTTCTGATCTGGTCTCCAATTTATCAGTGTTCAGCTTTTTGATATAAGCTGGACAACCCCAAATCTTAACATGCTTAAGACTTGGTTTTCTTCCATGCCATATCTCATAAGGTGTGGAAGAAACTGATTTTGATGGAATCCTATTCAGAATATACAAATCTGATTCTAATGCAAATCCCCAAAAGAAGATTGGCATATCAGTATAGCTCATCATACTACGTACCATATCCAATAGGGTACGATTTCTCCTTCGGACACACCATTCGGTGTGGCGTTCTGGAGGAGTCGGTGAGAAACAATGCCATGCTCTCTCAAGTATTCATCAAATTCAAGACTCAAATATTCACCTCCACGATCGATCGAAGAGCTTTAATATTCTTTCTGTTTGATTTTCTACTTGATTTAAATTCTTTGAACTTTTCAAAGATTCATGTTTGTATTTCATCAAATACAAATACACAAACCTTGATTTATCATCGTAAACGTAATAAAATAATGAAAGACCCCTCTAGCCATTTCTTTAAATGGACCACATACATCACTATGTATTAGCTCTAAAATATTTTCGACTCTTAGCCTGTCCAACAAAGGGTGATCTAGTCATTTTGCCTGAAGGCAAGATTCACAAGTTGGAGTAGGCTCGAGTCCAATAAGGATAGAATTCCCATTTTCTCCAATTTTGTAATCCTATCTTCGCAACATGACATAACCTTAAGTGCCAAATATATTTTGAACTTGAGTTGGTTTTCACCATGGCATTGTATTCTTTTAGATTGCTATACTCTGGCCAGTGGAAACACTTTCTTATTGGCAATGGAAACACTTTCCTATTGGCAATGGAAACACTTTCCTGTTGGCAGTGGAAACACTTTCCTTTGCCTTCATCAGCTTTAGTCTTCCTTTTCTGTTTAGCTATTTTCTTAGAAGGACCAGGAATCTGAGATTTCTTTTTCTTATTGCCCTTCTTCTTGTTGGACTTTCCAGTAGAAGAAGATGCAACCAAAGCTACCTCTTTTCCTTTATTGCCTGGCATATTCTTTTGGGCAATAACCAGCATGTTGAGTAAACCAGCTAAGGTGCATTCCTATCTAGTCATATGGAAATTTGTCACAAAATTCCCAAAAGACTCGGGGAAGGTGAAGGATCAAATCCGTCTGTAGTTGGAAATCCATGTTAAAGTCAAGATGTTCCAACTGCTCAATCATCCGAATCATCTTGTGGACATGATCCCCAACATTCTGTCCCTCAGACTTTCTCATACGGAATAGCTATCTAGATATCTCATACCTAGCATTCCTGTTGTGCTCACCATACAACTCTTGTAGGTGAAGGAGGATCTCACTCGCACTCTGCATGTTCTCATGTTGCTTCTGTAACTCATTACTCATGGAAGCAAGCATGTAACACTTAGCTCTCATATCATGCTCCTTCCACTTGTCCAAAGTTTCATGTTCCTCTTGTGTGGCCTCTGGAGGTAAGGGACCAGGAACATTTGAATCTAGAACATATCCTATATGTTCAAGGTTCAGGACAAGTTTCAAATTTCTTAGCCAATCAGACAGATTAGGTCCTGTCAACCTATTGTGATCAAGTATGCTTGCAAGGATATTGGATGGTGGTGGATGTTATGTGCTCATTTTTATCAGAAAATTAACTGTAGAAAATAACCAGATTAATTAGTAAATGTATCATGTAATTAACCAAAATGATTATGGTCTTTTAATCAAATTGGTCCTCCCACTAACTTAGCGAATCCTACACTTCCAAAGTAGAAAACGAAAATCCTAGTTGGATGGATTTCTAGTGGGTGATTGAATTCTTATAATTCTATTGATCATCCTCACGTACATCCATTATTGGAATTACAATAAACTATAAGTGAGCAACTCCTTGCCCATCACATCTCATGTGAGGTTCAATCCTTTACCTAGCCCCTAATGCTCAAAATCTCAGGTACATCCATTATTGACTTATCTTACATTAGTTAAGTTGATCCCATTGAGCCAGTAATTATGCAAGTAATTTTAATGTCCTCAGGTACATCCAATATTGGCCACTAAACCATTTACATATTTACAACATCTCATGCTTAACAATTAGTCTTAAGAAAATCTCTTAAATAAATTGCATCTTATGCAACTATTTAAAATTTCTTAAAATAATTGCCCCAATGGAGGGCCTATGTTATAATTACTTTAATTATAGCATTTCCAACTTAATCATTTGTTTGGAAGATTTTATGGTCATTCTATTTACTATTAAGGTCTCACTTTGCACATTATCCATTTAGCATGCATATATCATATAATTGCATACATTCCCATACATCTCATGCATTCATGGATAAGCGATAAATATGGTATGATCATGGACTTTCTAAGGGATTCAATTGAGCCACCAAGAATTGAATCGGGGCATTCTAGGTGCATTTCATTCATTCATTTTACAAGAGTTGCTGAAGGAGTACATAATCAACACTTGATCTTGAATTCCTCCCTCTGGTCCCACCAATGCTCTTGACCTCCTTGAACTTCTTGCAATCCAATATTACATAGTAATCCTTGGCATACCAAGGCGAATTTACAAGAACTTAAATAAATGAAATTACAACCCAAAAATTATTACAAACTTAATAATACATGCCCAAAATAAATTAAAATAAATTAATTAATTTACAATCCCAAAGAAACATAAAAGAAATAAATCCAATCACATTGGTCTTTTATAGTCCATGATCATCCATCATGCATATCACTATTTAAGAATTAAATAAAACATACATACTTAAATTAAATTGAATATCTCATATTCAACTTAAAAATCCAGATTTGAATATGATTCAAATAAATTTAAAAATTCATATTTGAATCTCATTCAAACAAATTTAAAAATTCAGATTTGAATCACGTTCAAACAACTTTAAAAATTCAGATTTGAATCACATTCAAACATTTTTAAAAAAATCAGATTTGAATCACATTCAAACATTTTTTAAAAAATCAGATCTGAATTTTATTCAATCAATTTTAAAAATCAGATTTAAATATGATTCAAACAACTTTAAAAATTCAGATTTGAATCACATTCAAACAACTTTTAAAAATTCATATTTGAATCACATTCAAACAATTTTTAAAATTCTGATTTGAATCATAATTTAATTGTGTGATAAAAACTACTAATTAAACACTTTAATTAGTCAAAGAATAGGCCTTAGATCATACAACAATTGCAGAATTAAAAGCCAAACCTTAAACCACCCATGGAAGCCAAACCATGCGCACCATTGATGGTATTTTTTCAAGTATTCAGCCAACTTGCTTTGCAACCAGCAATGAACTTTTGATCTCATTATCAAACACACAATTAAATCATATAATCAACAATCTAAATGGCAAATATAGTGGCTCTGATACCAATTGAAGGAATGGAAGCGTGAAAAACACAAGTTTATACCATTGAATTCAAAAATTTTCACCTAGGGTCACATGCATCATGCAAGATTTATTTTTATCTATTTGATTTCAATGATAAACAACATATTAAAACTCTTTTAATATGTTTTTGGATCTGTATTTGCCATTTAAGATTTTAAAATTAATCAGATTAATTTTAGAACCCTAGATTAAAGCAAGAACGATTACACTAACCTCTTGATGCCTTTGCGGCGTGTCTGCGCCTTTGAGATTCATCTTGAGGACACGGATGTTGTCCCTCTAGCTTGTCCACACCAAGAACACCTATGGCAGCCCTTGAATAGCTTCTAAAGCTTTTTCTATTAATTAGAAAATCAAGTTCTGCCTTTTAAGAGATTAAAGATGTAAACAGGACACTAGAAATAATTTCTCGCGTTCTTGATTCAAGAGATTGATGGCTAATCTCTTTGAATTGATGAGAGGTGAAGAAGAAGAGATAAAAACCCTCAAAGTGGCGTGACAAAGGAGTGTGGCTGCTGGTTGTGTTTTATTTTCTCATAACAACACTTAAATAGCTAGGTTAACACATTAAACCCTTGCCACATATCACCCTTTGATTAGCTCTAGGTTTAAGTGACCCAATCACATTGTGCCAAGTGTCAAACCTATATTTAATCTTGATTTTAATCATCTTACATGATTAAAAAACATTTGGCAAGCTTATGTGTTATGCCATGTGTCACCATCTCATGGTGCTACGTGTCACACTACAAAATGACCAAAATGCCCCTGTGTCTTAATTTTGAGTTCTTAACCCAAAATAATTATTTTCTTCTTCTAATTAATTTATATCAAATATAAATTAATTAATTAATCTCTATTAATTAATTTCTCATTAATTAAATTCATATTTAAACACTTTAAATATAAATTTAACTTATATTATACATCCAATAATCTAGATTTGGTTTCAAGTCATGCTAGGGACTTTGCAATCTAATTGCAAACCAAACCTATTTAATTAATCAATTAAACTCTTTAATTAATTAATTAAATCATATTTAATTAGATGATAACTTGTGTATGTGTGTGACTTACTAGCCTCATCACTAATTGGCAATGACACATGATATCAACTCTTAATATCATTAGAACTTTTTCTTACGATAAATGATTTCTCTAAATCATTTTATGAACCTCATAGACCATGGTTAACACCTAGCATAGCATGCCATGACCACCCAATTAGTAATAAGGTTTACCTTAAATGAACCTATAATCATATATTACCATGCACTAGAATCTCTCTGTTACAAAATCCCAACTCAAGCTGGAGTCATGGTTTATGTCAAACTCCTTTTGCTATGAATATTATGTTCTCTTTTAATTCCAGTTCTTGATTAAAAAGATTTTTCTCATCAGAAACTCTTTTTTGAATAAATCTATCTATCCTGGCCAGGAACTTGAAACATTAAGAACAATTAAATGAACATAGGATTTTATCTCTATTTACTTAGAGGAACAGATTCCATCTTGATCAACACCTACCTCCATATATAACTAGTAGGAGCCAACACATGCCCATATACCCATACATAGTACAAGTATGAAAGCATTATCAAACTCAAACTACCTATATACAAGATAACTATGCTATCTCAGGTCTAAAGATTATATGCACTGATATGATTTATGACAAAACATTGACAAGAGTAAACTCCATGTGCTTGTCATAAGTGTCACTGGTTCGGCCTACTTATCATTTATAAGTGCCTATCATGTTTGTTATATGGCATGAGACTCACCATTCCATCTTATTTATATCTCATATAAATAACTTGGGAACAAACATGAATACAATCTTTCTGGATAAGTCATGTCCTTATTATGAAGTATCCTCGATTGTGAACCTATTTATGATACTTTGTGCTAGAAATATTGTCACTCATATTCTTAACAACTTAAGAATAATATTTCTAACAAAATATCAATGGACCTTTTCTATTACACATAAATATATTATGTAAACGAAAAAGTGGAAATGCCTTATATTAATAAAATATGTACAAGATACATACTAAATGATATGCTCTAGGGCATACTACTAACAACCTCTACCCCTGCCTCTACCTCTGCTAGGTGTTTGTGAACCTCTGGTGGCAGGATTCTGAACTGACCCTTCTGTAGTAGTAAGAGGTGGCTCAACTCTAAGGGCACTGGTGCAGTCTTTAGCAAAGTGTCCTGTGCCTCCACAGTTATAACAGGCTCTTGTGGCCTTATAGCACACCCCACTATAATTTCTTCCACAAGTTTCACATTGACGGGGAGGGTAGGAACTTTTGGTAGTTTGCTGACCAGATAGAGGAGGTCTCTGTCCTAAAAATCTCCCCTACCAAACTTTTTATCACCCCTGCTTTGTCCCCCAAAGTTCTTTCTCCTTCCAAGAGGACCATTAGAACTATGATCTACTGACTTCCCCTCTTTCTCTTTTTCTGTCTTCTCTGATTTCTTTTTCTCTAGGGCTGCTTCTGACTCAATTCTTTCTAATTCAAGTGCTTGAGAAATGAGCTCAAAAAAGTTATTATGTTTGAATCTGACCACTTAGAGTCTAAGACTGGGCTTTAAGCCGGTTTCAAACCTCTTACATCTTTCTCTGCTGGTAGAAAGGAGACTTCCTGCATAGTGGCTCAAGCGGGAAAACTCCCTTTCATATTCTGCCACTGATCTACTTCCCTGTTTCAGACTTAAGAACTCCTGTAGCTTCTAGTCCACATAGGCATCTGGGACATATTTTTGTCTGAACTCCCGCAGAAAGTCATCCTAGGTTAGTACTGGAGGTTCCACCAAACTATGAGGAATGATTTTCCACCAGTCATATGCATCTCCCTGTGGTAGTGACACTGAATACTCAAATCTTAGCTCTTTTGTGCAATGTAGTTTCTTGAACACCCTATCCATTCTCTCCAACCATTATTCTGCCTCTAGTGGATCTACTGTTCCCTTGAACTCAATAGCCCCATTTAATCAGCTTGTCATACTACCTAGCTGAAGGCTGTGGTTGTACCACTGGTGTCTATAGTGGGGCTTGAGTAGGCATGTTACCAGCTATCTGTTGGAACATTGCAGCCATCTGCTGAGCAAACTGAGCAGAGAACTGCGGTACTGAGGGGGCTAGTGCGGCTGATCCACTCACATTGTGAAGGGCTGGGGCATCCCCTTGTACCTCAGTCTCTATTGATTGATCGACTGAATGGTCCCCTTATTCCATAGTCAATTAGAGGATATTATACCTCCTGAATAAATAACACAAGGAGATTTTCTCTCGTTAGTGCATATTTACAATGTAATGTACTGTATGTATTAAACAATGACATTGAGCAGTTGTACTATGAAGAAAGAATATTCAAATTATAGGTCAAAATAGAATTTAAAAACTAGCTCTGATACCACTAAAACATGTTACACCTTACCCCACCATAAGGCATAACATGATCCCGTAGTATACCTAATGAATTACCAAATTACGTCTACTGATAACCCATTAAATACACTACAAGTGATTTTAAACATTTTCTTATTTCTTTTTACAGTGGTGAGCACTTTTGGCAGGTGTTAAAATTTTTTAACTGAAGTGAAACCAAATAACAAGTCTGTAATATCAATAGATTCTATAAAAATTTTGGCAGAGTGCTGTCTGTATTTTGAATAAAACAGTTCTTCAAGAACCTATAAAAAAAAAACACTTACAATATAGTTGTTCAATCCGAAACTCTAATATGGCTCAACACAAATCAATTTTCTCAATTTTTGTCAAACTCAATTCAATATTAATTTCTAGTAGTCCCAAAAGCTAAGATAAGAAAAATATATTACAATATTTTTACAGGCCAAAATAATTTATAACTTTAGTTTACAACTACTCAAGACTAAGTACAATATATACATACAGTACACATACATTACAACAAAAATTACAAAAAGGTGGTGTACTCAATGTACCTGACAGAATCCTAAAATGTAGCATAAGCAGCCTATTATGCTGCTCTGTCTGTCTGTCTGTCTATCTACCTGTGACAGCAATGAAAAGCTATCGCTAAGCCAATGTCTCAGTGGTGCACAACATTAAGAAAATATAATTTAAAACCATAAACCATAAATCATATGAACTGTGGATACTTAAATCATAGTTAATTTCAAAAGACAGGGAATGTCATAAAGAATTAAACTCCATTTCACAATGTCTCAATAAATACCAATATATCACACACACAGAGCTTAATCATGATTCCATAGTCCAATTCATCCCAAAAGCCAATGGCTAATGAGGAATAACATAGGTAGCTAGCAATTATATGAGTACTCATCCTATTCGTCCTCAACTGGCACACACCTCAACACTTCAGCCAGAGAGGGAATTCAAAGCTAATTCATCCCACTAGACAAGCTAGCGAGGAATTCAATCAAATATACATGATAGCTGTGGTTTCAAACCATTTGCAATATTTTTCAAGCAATAAGTATCCATCAAATTCCATTCAAACAAATTTTCCATAATTTAAGCAATAACATACAAATTGTCATAATTTATTTCAGTTGAAAATTCAAAAGAAATAACTATTATGCACAAACCTCTGATGAGTAGCCTCTTGGCCTTGACTCAATGGTTCTTTCCCCTTCCCTGAGTCTTTGCTAACTGAAACATACAATTTAAAGTGTTTCAGTACTCATTTAAATTATTTCTAACAATAAGGTTGAATAATTAAATTTATTTAATACTATTGCTTTCATTAGTCAACCTATAATGTTGACCTTTAATGCACTTTAGGGGAATAAATTTTAATGTTACCAATATGTTACATTTTATAGTCCTTTAGTGTTGGTACATGTTACCAATTTCATTTTCAAGTGTATTGCATTTTATTCCAATTTATCGGATTTCGGAATACTATTTTGACCTAGCAGGATGACCTAGTTCCCTTAGTTTCTAGGTTCTAGTCAGAATTACAAACTTGTAGGTCTATGTCTTATTGAACTTTTTTCACAAATTTTAGGTCATTTGGAGTTTACTAGACCAAGTTATGGTATTTTACTAATGCTAGACAGGTTGTACTAAAATGGCAAACTTAGGTCATTTTTAGGTCATTTCCAATTTTGGCAGGTTTTATAACCGAATTTGTCCAAGCATTTTGACTTGCTTATGGTCATTTCTGGGTTTGGTGGTCTTCACCGAAATTGTAGCCCTATGTCTAAGCTTTCCAACCATATAAATTTCAAGTCATTTGGACCTGTTTTGAGTGAGTTATGGCTAAAATACTGACTGCTGTTCAAATGGTCAATTTTCAGGTTTGCAATGTCACTAATCCAGATTTTGTCAATTTTCATGTCACTTTCTAAACAGAATTTAGGTAGGCTTTCTTCATGAAAGTTGGCACATTTCGTGCCTAATTTCACCTCCATTTGGCCTCAAATCAATTGGAGTCACACAATTCCATTTATAGCCTAAAACACATACTGCCCTTAACACTTTTTTAAAACACCAAACTAATCACACATTCAACTAGCTATAACTTCATTCCCAAACCAAATTCTACATTTGTATCATACCACAACCATTCATTTATTTACATTATAGTAACTTTGGGTAGAATATAACCAATTGGCAATGCACCATTTACACTTCCATTTCACAATATCCAATTTTAAACAATATATCCACATAATACTCCTAACCAATACATATAACTTCCATCATCAAATTACATATATATTCACTACTATATCATATACATATGCTGCCACTTTCAGTACCATAATTCAATAAACTTTTCATGAGTTTAAACACTTCCAATCTTCATCATGAGGCTGCCCAAATAACACATATACATCAAGCTTCCATCTTGACTTTTCAAACTTACAATTCAAGCTATATACATGGTAAATCACTCCTATATATTTAAGCACTTAATTCAACACCTAAAATCACCATTTACATGTAAAAACATGCTAAACATTTTGAACTTCCATGGCTTCCGAAAATGGAACATCACCCTAACTCGTCAAACCTCAACATTTCTTCCATAAATCAACTCACCACAACACCCACACAAACTTTAATGAAGAGAGGGAGAGGAAATGAGCACTTACTCAATTTGAAGCTT
This sequence comes from Hevea brasiliensis, assembly GCF_030052815.1. Lineage (NCBI taxonomy): Eukaryota > Viridiplantae > Streptophyta > Magnoliopsida > Malpighiales > Euphorbiaceae > Hevea > Hevea brasiliensis. The sequence goes on along the minus strand of NC_079504.1, from coordinate 89,923,889 downwards.
GCTAAAAACTCATCAAAACCTATCTTTCTTGCTCCCTAAATGCTGCCCAAGGTGTGGTGATCACTTTTAATGAAGGAAACCTTTGATTTCATGGTGAGAATAAAGGGTTTGGGAGTTATGCATGTGGGGCGGCCATGGGAGTTTTGGGAGAAAGCTCAATTCGGCTTGGAAGAAAAATAAAGAATATGAAGCTTATTTAGTGGAGAAATCTATCCACTAATGTTATATTTTAATGTCCATTAATTCCCCTTAGTGGGGCACTAACTTAGTTTTAAGATTTAATAAATCAAAGTTTCACAATTCATAAATTTTAATGGACATTTAGGTCAAAAGGCAACTCGGTGTGTCAAATGACCATAATGCCCTTATTCGATTTGCATTCTTGATTTTTTGATAACACCGATTTTTATCAGTTTCTCGATTTGTGTACTAATTAATTAATTTTTCTTTGACATTTCTAATGTTATATATACTTCAATAGATGTTTATTTAAGTCTTAAAAATATTTTCCAGGGTTTCCTGCAGTCCAGGGCTAGTCAACGGTCCACGCTGTAACTTCTTAGTGCGGTCACCCATCTATATGGTTTTTGGCTTGTTTAACTTAGTTATATTTCGTTGCTCTTATTTTTCCTTCATTTTTTTTGTATTTTCCTCTATTGTATTTCATTATTTCATGTTTCCTCACTAATATTTAAGCATAGTTCCAGGCATTCTAGCTATTCGGACATACACTGGTCACCAAAACATTAAAACGCTAGACTGACCTGGGCCCCTCTTCTGCTGTCTCTCTCTTCTGGTCTACTCACTTATTCTGACTTTCTCAACTTTTACTGTAGCTTCCACTAACTTGGTGAAGTCTGTGGTTCCCAAGGAAGTGATCATTATCTTTATGTTGTCATTTAGCCCATCTTCAAATCTTTTACACCTTTCGGCCTCATTAAGGACTATTTCCCTTCCATAACGGCTTAGTCTAACAAATTCTTTTTCTTACTCCGCTACTGTCAGCTGTCTCTGCCTCAGGTTAATAAATTCTCTTCTTCTCTCTTCCAGATATTCTCTCTTCCAGATATACACTACCCATATACTTCTTTTTGAACTCTAAGAGGAAGAAGTCCCAAGTTATTTGTTCTAGTTGCACTTCATTGGACACTGTATCCCACCATTGATAGGCATCATCTTGCAGTAGAGATACAGTAGCTTCTAAGTTTTGCTCTGGAATGCAGTGGAGCTGTTTTAAAACTCTCCTTATTCTATTCAACCAGTTCTCTGCTGCAACAGAATCATCTTCTCTCTTGCCAAAGAAATCCACTACTCTAAATTTCCTCAGTTTTCCCAGATGGGATTTCTACTATGGAGGTGGTGGTGGTGGCATTACCCCTACCATTTGTCTCAAAAGCTTAGCCATTTGCTGGAACATGGCCTATGGAGGCAGTGCAAGCTCTGCTGGAGCTGGTGGAGCAAGTTCTCCCCTACCCCCAGTTTCAGCTGCTGCAGGTGGAGCATGACTCTCCACTTCCTCCTCAACTGCCCTTTGAGATGTGGGGTCCATATCTTAATCAAAATATGAAAACCAAACAGATCTGTATTAGTGTCACCTCGACTCTTACAAATGCAATGCATGGTATGGACTCGATCTAGACCCAGAAACGCCTAAATCATGCTCTAATACCACTAAATGTGACACCCGTTACCCGTCTATAGTGTAGCCAAGCAAGATATGCCACACAGTGTACCGAAACACCGTATTTTATCTCGATTATTTTTTTTATCCTTTCTTAATTTATTTCTTCATGGTTATGAAGTGCAATTTGTGAAATTTAACTCATTTAAGTCATTTATAGAAATTATAAATTCATTTGAGGTTCCGAAATTTTTATTAAAAATCCGACAGAGTACCAGCTAAAAATGGAGAAAACAGTTCTTCGGAACCTATGAAAAACACTCCCAAATATTCACCCATATTCTCAAACTCCAATAACCATCAGCATGGTCTCAACAATTTCTCATCAATTTCTTAAACTTTCTAATCATTCAATTCACATCATATTTATACTCAAATCATAAATAAATACTCAATTTTCATTTATGAACACCATTTATAGATACTTTCATTAACACATAATCACATGAGTTTCAATATACATGACAAAATAAAAGTTTAATTACAAAGTTTACAAAGATACAAAACACAAAATACAAAATGAAGCCTAGCATCCTACCAATGCACTGTAGCTGAGAGGTGACACAGGACATTAGCAGATCTGACTCACTCACCCTGATTGGGGTCTACTGGGATCACGCTCCGTATCTCCAGTACCTACGTGTAGCAAAAAGCAATGTGCTAAGCAATAATGCTTAGTGGTGCCAATAATAAAATAAAAAGAACTAAAAGAAAATAAATATGCAGTGTGTATATTGATGTCTCATGCAGACAAATTTTTGGTAATTATTTATAGTCTTATTTATTTGGTACTTGTTGTATCCATTATTTCATTAAATTTATCAACTTCTCTTTTTTGGTTGCCTAAGTAACCTATACTAGATGATTGGACTGGATAAATAGGTAAACTGGCACTGGGTACCAAGTACCTCGGGCCGTCACACCATCGGTCACATATGTATCTCCTGGTGTGCAACAAAACAACTACTAAGCTATAATAATTATTAAGCACAAGGCCAAGTATCACCATAATATCAGAATGGCTAAAAGCCATAAAATCACAGAATCGCATAATGCCATGTGCAATACTGCTAACTGAACCCTATTGTCATGCCAACCTATCTAAACCAATCTTACTAGGTGTACTAGGGCACATTACCATGTTATTAATTGAATTTTCATGCTTTCATGTAAGGTTACTATTCATTTTACTAGGTCAAATTATTGACTTTTCAATGCATAATAGCTACATAAGTTCTAATCACATAAATTTACCACATTTTGGCTCCCAAAAGTGTTGGCATTAGTTGCCAATCCATACTTCTAACCAATGGTAAATAAATCAAAATTTTCAGTTTTAGAGGCTAGAGATTACTGTTCTATTAGGCTATATTCTACAATGAGAATTTGGCCAAATATTCTTCATCAAAGTTGTTCTTTATTGTGTCTAGTTACATTTCTTTTTTTGAATCGCTCCATTTGGAGTTTTGTAGCTCAAGTTATGGCCTAAACATCATAACTGGCCGGATTGCAATTTTTCCAAAATTTCTGGGCAGAATCAATTCTGCAGTTTTTGTACACTGAATGCAGGTCAGTTTTTGGACATGTTATGGTCAAAATTTTGGTTTATTTTCTTCATAAAAGTTGTAGGGATATGTCTCAGCTTTCTACTGGTAAAAATTCAAATCAATTGGACTTTCTACACTGAGTTATGACTAAATGAATAAATACTATTCATTTGGTAATTTTCCAAGGACTACATATTAGTCACCCAGATTAGGTCAATTGTTTAGAGCCACTTAGGTTGGTTTTCTAGGATAGGTTCCTTCATCAAAATTGTTGCATTTTGTGTCTAGTTTAGCCTCCAATTGGCCGTGCACCAATTGGAGTTACCTAGCTTGAGTTATAACCCCAAGAGCACACTGGACTCAAAGGGTCCAGAATGCACACTTAAGGCAGTCTAATTCTCTACATTAGTTAATGTCACCAATCACTCCATTTCCAATTCAAACTACATCAAATGGTCACTAAATGACTATTCCAACATCATTTTGTGTTTAATTGCATCTACCCCCATATTTGAGTTTCAAACCCTAGCCCTAAAATTCCAAAGTTTCATTTTCTTGCACTAAACTCATAAACTAATGGTTTGAGTGATACAATCATATCAAGGGCAACCTATTAACTCATTTAATCCAAAGAAACCATCAAAAGCATAACAAATCCATGGCTACCAAAAATAGGGTAACACCTTAACATATTTATTTTTAATGGAATTTCATATATCCTAGCTCAAATTTATCATTCTAACAAGAATTTAAATGAAAGAGTCAAGGAATTCCAACACTAACCTTACTTGAGTCCCAACTTGAGCTTGCAATTATTCAATATTTTTCCTTCTAATGGCTGCCTCAAGCTTGATATAGTGATAAGGGTAAATTTTAATGAAGGGAGAATGAGGTTTATGGTGGAATTTAGTGGAATTTGGAGCTTAGTGAAGTTTTCATGGAGGTTGGGTTATGGAAGAAGTTTTCAGCTAGTTTTTGGGAAGAAGAAGGTAGATGGTGTTTTTTATTTTTTTATTTTTGGTCTCAATTACCTCTTTTTATTAGTTAATTAAGTGGTTGTTTAAATGTGATTGGTGGGAGTACTTTTAATGACACATATGATGTCATAATTCCCTATTTCTTTCATTTTTCTTTTCTTTTCTTTTCTACTCATTTTCAAATAAATTTTTAGCAATATTTATTCATATTTTATATCATAATAATTATTTCCTTAACTAGACAAGTCGGCCAAAAATCATATCTGAAGACGAAATGACCAAAATGCCCTCCATTTGGCTTATTGAGCCAAAATCGTCTGTACCAATCTAAAAACTTTTTTAAGCATTTTCTTGGCATTCTAATAACATAAAAAACACAATGACTCTTCTCTAGAGTTTCAAAAATTATTTTATGAATTTTCTCCTGGGTTTAGGGCTTCTAGCTGCGAAAACCGTAACTTCCCACTAGGTTACCCATCGCTAGGGCACCGGCTCATTTAACTTGGTTGTATTTTATTTCTAAAATTTTTTCTAAATTTTTTTTATTAATATTTGAGTTAATTATGGCTCCTCACTTTATTTTAAATGTTTTTCCAGACGTTCTAGCTGTCTGGACCGACACCAGTCACCGGAACAGTATAATGTACGGAATTGCTACAGTGAGGGTGTTACATCACTAATCACCTGTTAACATGTTCATATTCATTTCACACATCTCCTTATTATATTTTATTGTATCATATCATTCTCAATTATTTATGAGATCTCAAAAGGTATCATCTATTGCATTCATGTAGAAATTTATAGACAATAATTTATAAGTTTACATTACAATCTCAAAGTTTAATTACAATCCAAAATGAAATACATCATGTGTTTATGTACAATGAACAGAAAGGATAAAATCTAGACATACATGGGCCCTACCAACAAAATTACAACTGTAGTGGTGACTAGTAGACACTGGCAAATCTGATCGGCCTCTGTATTAGCACTATTGCTGCTGTTGCTATGGCTGCTCAGACTGGTCTCTGATACCTACACGATGGAAAACCAATGCGCGAAGCATAACGCTTAATGGTGCATAATTTATAATAACAATAACTAAACAATTGAAATAATAATTCTATATGGCAAATTCATAATTCTAGGCATTTTACATTTTTACTGCACTTTGGAAACAATTGAAAATATCGAGATCTTTTCTATTTACTTATTGTATATTAAGTCTTAATTAATCATTATCAGTGCCCAATAAACCTATAACAAATTATAAAAGCTAGATACACATGAGTATACTAGTTAGACAGCCATATGTCTATCCAGTATACGTCAGTCATGTCAGGCATGAAGTCTGTGGGCAAGCATTTAAGCCAGATATAATATTAGGCACATTGGATAATAGGCAGGCATAAAGCCTGTAGAACAATCATGTTAGACAGATTTTATCTATTAATGATTATTTCTATGGGCAGTACTATTATCTATAGTCCTTAATTGGTATACCAATCGATCCAAACTAAATAAATAAGTCTAGGTATGCAATGGGTAATTAAACATTATTACTTATTTACCGTAATGTTCATATCACTTTATAGTGGGAAAATAAGTTCCACATACTCCTTTCATGTGGTTTAGTGTTTAATGGCTTGTTAGGGTTAAATTCATACCATAAGATAATTCAACTCATGAACCTTTCTTTAGGTTCAATTTTTGTGTCTTACATTTACCTATCAATTTGATCAGTTGGTAGCCATTGTTGGGCCACACTTCCTTCATGGAAGTTGTTCCACTATGTCTTATCTTTATTTTTCATTTTGAATCATGTCAATTTGATTTTTACAACTCAAGTTATGGCCGGATAATCATAACTGATTCATTTTCAGATTTTGGTTCCTTAACTAGGCAGCTTTTGGACTTAGAATTTATCTAATTAATAGAACATGTTACAATCACTTTTATGCATGGTAATTTTCATAGAAATTGTTGTCCTATGTCTTATGATCATTGAGAAATTTGAATAACAAATTTTCAAGTTTTGTGGAATTATTTATGGCCAATTAACTGACCTCGGCTCATGTACCTTGTGCCAACAGGAGTTCAGTTCAGGTCAGTGACTGCAAGTCACTTTTTGAGGTTCTTAAATTCATAATTTGAGGAAGTTTCCTAAAAAAAGGTTTTATCCCCATTTCTTAGGTTTCTGGAACGGTATGGCTCATCCAAATTGTGTCACACCCTACCCCTCTGTAAGGCATAACATGATACCTAATGAATTACCAATTTCGTCTACTGATAACCCATTAAATACACTATAAGGGATTTTAAAACTTTTCTTACTTCTTTTTACAGTGGTGAGCACTATTTACAGGTGTTAAAAAATTTTTTGAACTGAAGTGAAATAGCTAACACATTTGAATTATTAGTAATTTCTTTAAAAATTTTGGCAGAGTGCCATCCATATTTTGAATAAAACAGTTCTTCAAAAACCTGTAAAATGCACTTCAAATATATTTCTCAATCTCAAACTCCAACATTTAATCAACACAATATGTTTCTCAACATTTGTCAACTCAAATCCACAATAATTTTTCAATGTTTTCAAAGGCTAAGATAAAAGAAATATATCACAATATTTACAAACCAAAATATTTTACAATTTATTTTACAACTTCAATGTACAATTTTAATTTAAAATTTTAATTTACAACTGCTCAAAACCAAAAACACTATATACATACAGTGAACATACATTACAATACAAAATGCAAAATACAGTATACTCAACATACCCGATGATCTCTCAGTGTAGTACTAGCAGCCTAGTCTACTGCCCTGTCAGTCTGTCTACCTGCAACAGCAATGAAAAGCTATCGCTGAGCCAATGTCTCAGTGGTGCACAACACTAACCAAATACAACTTTAAATCACAAATCATAAGTCATATAAATAGTGGATACTTAAAACCATAGTTAAATTCAAAAGACAGTGAATGTCAATAAGAATTTAAACTCCATTTCACAATATCACAATAATTAGTAATAAATCACACACACAGCTTAATCATGTTCCAAAGTTCAATTCGTCCCAAAAACCGATGGCTAATGAGGAATTAAATTTATCCCAAAAGCCGATGGCTAATGAAGAATAACATAGCTAGCTAGCAATAATATGAGTACTCATTCTATTCGTCCTCAACAAGCACACACCTCAACACTTCAGCCAGAGAGGGAATTCAATTCATCCCAATAGACAAGCTAGCAAGGAATTCAATCAATATACATGATCGTTGTGGTTTCAAACCATATACAATGCTTTTCAATCAATAAGTATCCATCAAATATCAATCAAACAATTTTTCACTATTTAAAACAATAATATACAAATAATCATAATTTATTTCAATTGAAAATTCAAAAGAAATAACTGTTATGCACAAACCTCTGATAACTGTCTCTTGGCTCTGACTCATTGTTTCCTTTCCTTTCCCTGAGTCTTTGCTAACTGAAACACACAATTTGAAGTGTTTCAGTACTCATTTAAACTGTCTCTAACAATAAGGCTTAATACTTAATTTATTGAATTCTATTATTTCCTTAGTCAACCTAAGATGTTGACCCTCGATGCAGTCTAGGTGAATTAGGTTTTAATGTTACCAATGTGTCATATTTAATAGCCTTTTAGTGTTGGTACATGTTACCCAATTCATTTTCATGTATATTGCATTTTATTGCAATTTGTCGGATTCCAGTATACTAATTTGACCTAGCCGGATGACCTAGTTCCCTCAGTTTTCGGGTTTTGGTCAAAACTACAAACTTGTAGGTCTATGTCTTATTGCACGCGGGGTAAAATTTTAGGTCATTCTGAGTTGTGTAGACCAAGTTATGGTTAATTTACCAATGCTGGACAGAATGTACTAAAATGGTAGGTTTAGATCATTTTTAGGTCACTTTTGGTTCGGCCAGTTTTTGGACCTGAACTTGTGCAAGCTATTTGGCTTAGTTTTAGCCATTTCTGGGCTTTGGTGTCTTTATAAGAATTGTAGATATATGTCTTAAATATTCATGGTAAAAATTTCAGGTCAATTGGACCTGTTTTGAGTGAGTTATGGCCAAAACACTAACTGCTGCCCAAATGGTCAATTTTCAGGTTTTCAATGCACTAATCCGGATTTGGTCATTTTTCAAGTCACCTTCTAAGCAGAATTTTGGTAAGCTTCCTTCATAAAAGTTGGCACATTTTGTGCCTAGTTTCACCTCCAATTGGTCTCATACCAATTGGAGCCACACTCTTAAAGTTCTAAGCCAAAACATACACTGCCCTATTACACATTGTTCATCACTCATCAATTACACATCCTATGCTTACCAAATTATTTCCTTCATGCCATTTCTAGTTTCTACCATAACATAAACAAATTTAGAAACTCATTTTTGGTCATTTTGGCAGCTTATAACCATTCTCAATATGCACATTATAGTACAGAATTTTTCAAGTCCAAGTATAAATAATTTAACCACATGACATAGCTCATTTATATGTCCATACTCAAACCTTTATACACGTATACATGCTGTCATAACAAGCACCATAATTCAACAATATAATTCCATAAACTAAACTATGAAACAACACATTTTGATCTACACTTCAAAGTTACCGATTGTACATCTCCTTCAATTAGCTTTCAAGCTTCCAAAATCATACCTTACACATGTAATTCAAGTACCATACAATCAAACCTATAAATCATCATTCAAACTACTATTTACATGCAAGTATAAACTGTTCTTATAGAAGTTCCATGGCTGCCAAAATGTGCCTCTCCATTAACTCATCAAATTTCAAAAATCCTTCCACAAATCAACTACCCATAACACCCATTCAAAGTTTAATGAAATAATAATAAAATATACATACTTATCACTTTTGAAATTCTTCAAAACCTCACCAAAACTTAATTTTCTTGCTGCCTATCTTGTAACACCCTCATTGTAGCAATTACGTACATTCTACTGTTCCGGTGATCGGTGTCGATCCGGACAGCTAGAACGTTCGGAAAAATATTTAAACTAAAGTGAGGAACCATAAATAACTCAAATATTAATAAGAAAAATTTAGTAAAAATTTTAGAAATAAAATACAATCAAGTTAAATGAGCCGGTGCCCAAGCGATGGGTAACCAGAGGGAAGTTGCAGTTCTCGCAACTAGGAGCCCTAGACCCGAGAGAAAATTCATAAAATAATTTTTGGGACTCCAGAAAAGGGTCATTGAGGTTCCTATGGCATTAGAATGCCAAGAAAATATTTAGAAAAATTTTTCAATCGGTATAGACAATTTTGACCCGTTAAGCCAAACGGAGGGCATTTTTGTCTTTTCGCCTTCAAAGGTGATTTTTGGCCGACTTGTCCAGTTGAGTAAATAATTAATATGACATAAAATATCAATAAACATTACTAAAAATTGAATTGAAAATGAGTAGAGAAAAGAAGAAAAGAAAATGAAGGAAAATGCTTAATTATGACATATGATGATGTCATTTAAAAGCCCCCTCCAATCACCATTTGACAAACCAATAAAAAGAGATAAAAATGACTTAAAATGAGATAAAAAAAAAAAAACAAAGGAAACCAGCAGTTTCCTTCTTCATACGGGCTGGAATAAGAAAGAAAGATAAAGAAAAAAAGAAAGAGACCTCCATTGAAGCTCTTGTCTCAAGTTTGATTCCCTTCACTCCCCACCATAAAATCCCTTCTTCTCTTCATTAAAACTTGTCCACTCATCTTGGGAAAGTGTTTGGCAGCCTAGAAAAGGAAAGAAAAAGAAGTTTGAGCTTGGGAAAATCTGCCCTACAAGAGGTTAGTGCATATATATACCTTAAACCCTTTATTTCTATGTTAGAAACTTGAAATATGTAAGAATTTGTGAATTAAATGAACCAAATATATGTGTATGTCCACCATGAATTTCGGCAGCCCTAAGCAAAGAACAATGATGGAGTGTTTTTGATGGTTTTAATGGACTTAAAATGAATTATAGATTATGTTTAAGGTGTATGTACACATATAGAATGAATGAAAGTGCTTAACTAGGTGTATGGGTGAATTGAAAGGGAAAATTAGGGTTTTGGGAGTGAAAAATTGGACTTGGCTTATGAAATGATTAATGGACATTATAATGGTCAATTAGTGACCATTTGAGGCAAGTTAATTATAATTTGAAGTGAACTAATGCATGGCAAAGTGAATGAGTATGCTGCCTAGTGAGTGCAGCAGGGTGGCTGAGATTTCAGCCCACTTAGACAGCCATAACTTTTGCTGTGTAGGTCCAATTGGTGTTTGGCTAATTGGACATGAAACTAGACTTATAATGGCACATTTTTGCTGAAGAAACCATGCCCAAAAGACCAAAGCAAGAGGACCAAAAGTTGGCCCCAATCCGGATACCCTGCACCCAGAAACTGCAAAATGATCAAATGAACAGTAACTGTTCATTTGGCCATAACTCACTGTAGAAATGGTCAATTGGCCTGAAATTTTTACAGAAACAATTTAAGAGATAGACAAACAACTTTCATGAAGAAACTCATCCCAAATTATGACCAGAACCTAACCCAAATGGCAGTCACAGTCACTATTCATGTTATTGTAGATTTGGTAATTCTGCAGTTTTTCCAATCCGGCCAGCTATGGTTTTTGGACCATATCTGGAGCTACAAAACTCCAAATGGAGTGATTCAAAAAAAGAAATTCAACTAGACAAAATAAGAAACAACTTTCATGTTTACCATTTCCTCAAATTTCCACTGTAACAGTCCCTAATAGAATAGTAAACTTATGGTACAAAAACTGAAAATTCTGCCACTTAGTGTTAGGTTTAGAAATGGTAATGGTGATCACTTCCAACAAGTTTTAAATGCAAAATGTGGTATGTTTGGAGTGTCAAAACCAATGTACCTATTTTCTATCCAAAAGTCAACATTTTTGTTGACCAATGAGGTGAATAGTGACACCAAAACTTGAAATTCAAATGTGAAATTAGAAATGCATTTAGGGGACTTTAAATTGCAATTGGTAATTAATACTAGCAAATGTAAAACTCAAAATGTGGGATCTTGGTGTAATTAGAATTAATATATCCATTAAGTATAAAAAAGTCAACATTTTGGTTGACTAGTAAGGTGAATAGTAATCAAAATGATTAGTAAATTAAGATGAAGACCTAGAACCAATTCTAAGCTTTAATGCTTAGAATTGTATGACAAATGTGGACTATGCATCCTAGTCAAAATTGTTAAAAAGAAATTAAGGCCATAAATTTGAAATCCATGAAATATTTATGGATTACTTGAAACATGAAAAATAAGTTACCTAATTGATATGAATAGATAGTTAGGGCTTATATGCCCATCACAAATGGAATTCATAAAATATTAATAACTCAACTTGAAATATAAAATTTGCAATTACATAAGTAGATTCTTGAATGTATAAATGAGAAAAGGAAAAATGTTTTGAATACAATGGTACATGTGAACCATTGTTTAGAATTGTGATTAATATGAATAACATAAAGAATGAATAAATGAACCATATTAATGTATGAATGAGACATTAGTTCTCATTATTGTAGAAAGAAGAAGTATTTTGAGTACAATGGTATAAAAAGGATAATTGATGTGAATTGTGATCATATAAATGATCAAATGAATGTATGAATTATAATTGAAATTTATTATGAAATAATGAAGTCATAAAACACAATATAATAATGTTTAATGATATTATGTGCCCTTGTATTGCCTAGACATGTGTGTCAGATTGGATAGTTTGGCATGCCAATAGGGTATTGTTTTAGCAGTACTGCGAAAGGCTTTATGCCTGTATTCATGGCTTTATGCCCGTATTCATGGCTTTATGCCCGCATTCATGGCATTATGCCAACATTCATGGCTTCTACGCCCGATTATGTGTTATCATGGCTTTCTAGCCATACTTACTGCATACGTGGTTGACGTTCTGCGTCCCATGGTATGACGGCCTGAGGCACCAAGGTGTCCAGTGCCAACGACCCGTTATCCAGTTTAGTCAGCTTGTCATAGGTTACTTGGGCAGTGAAATTTATTGAGATAAGTTAAGAATATTAGCAATTTAAAAATATTAGAAATTAAATAAAATAAATGAGTAAGATGGCCTAAAATAAATTAGAATAGTTATTTATTAGAAAGAATCGAAATGAACTGGACAGATATTAAAATTTACTTATTATGAGATAATTTGAGACAACCTAGCAAGTATTGGGAAAATGCTAAAAGATTAGCAAAGAAAATTATAAAATAAATAAATATTGCAAATGAGACTTATATAATAATATAAGCATAAATTTATTATTTTCAGATCATTTTTTTTGTTTTTTCTTGTACATTATTACTGTACATTGGCGAAATAAACGCTTCCAAAGAAGACTAAATTAGGATAAAACATATTAAATTTTAGAAACTGCATGTGAAGTATAAATAGATCTTAATTATTTGAATGATGTTTTATTTCTATCTTTATTTGTATATTATTTCCTTGTTATATTATTGCACCACTAAGCAGCAATGCTTAGCGCGATGGAATTGTTTCCTCGCGCTGGTACTGAAGCTAGAACCCACTGGATGTTTGATTGGAAATTTTGAGAGTTCAGATCTGCAGAGTGTCAAAGGTTGTCACCTCCTCAGCAATGCATGTAGATAGGGCTCACATTAAGCATATCATGTATTTTGTGTATGTTAATTATTTTTATATTGTAATATAAATTAGCAAATTGTAATTAATTTGTATATCATGTAAATTATGAAATTTTGTAATTATTTTGTAAATTATGTAAATTAAGGAAATTTAAAAATTTTGCTTATGTAAATTGAGAATGTTTACATATGAATTGAGTACGAATGGAAATGTATGGAAATGGTTATGAAATAATTGATGAGATTTTATTTGTAAAATATTATTGAAACTTTCAAACAGGTAAATAGTAAATTACGTCAACTGGTAATAAAATAGGGGAAACTCTGCTGGTTTCTCCATCGAAGAATAATTAATATTAAAATATAACAAGATTAAAATATGAAAGGAATAAAGTAAGATAAGATAGGGTGCTCCAGCACCGAATGTAGCACACTTTGGTCGGCTATACTATTGTCGGGTGAGGGGTGTTACATATCTACTGCCCAAGTTTTTTAGAACAACTTTAGTGAAGAAATCAAGTGGAAAAGGTGAATTGATCAAGGTTGCATGGAGGTCCTTCCATGGCCAACAATGGTGGTTTGTGTGGGTGCTTGAATTTGGCAAGGTGAGGATTTGAGGAAGAAAGAGTGTTGTAGATTGTGAGTGGCACCAATTTTGATTTTTTTTATGCTTTAGATATCCCATAGTGGTCGATTAAGTGATTAAAGAATTGAAGTTGATGTTTAACTTTCATTTATTCCACATTAAACCCATAATTTTTCTTATTCATACAACACATAATATTCATTTTTTTTATGGCATTTTCAAACTTTATTACCATTTATTTTTAATGGACATTTAGGTCAAAAGGCAACTCGGGGCGTCAAATGATCACAATGCCCCTGTTCGGTTGCATTCCCGATTTTTTGGTAACACCGAGTTTTGTCATTTTCTCTATTTCTCATTTTTCTTTGTACTAACTAATTAATTTTTCTTTAACTTTTCTACTGATATTTATGCTTCAATAGATGTTTATTTAAGTCCTAAAAATATTTTCTAGGATTTCCCACAGTCCAGGGCTAGTCAACGGTCCACGCCGCAACTTCCCGGTGTGGTCACCCATCGCTAGGGTTCTCTGCTCGTTTAACTTGGTTACATTTCATTGCTATTATTTTTCCTTTGTTTTTCTTGTATTTTCTTTTCTTGTATTTCATTATTTTATGTCTCTTCACCCATATCTAAGTGTAGTTTTAGGCATCCTAGCTGTCTGGACAACACTGGTCACCGGAACAGTAGAACGCACTACCGAGCATAGGGGTGTTACAATTCTCCCCCTCTTAAAATAAATTTCGTCTCGAAATTTTACTCGCATCGATCTCACGAGCAATTTGTGGGTGCTGTCTCCTTATGTCCTCTTCACGTTCGTAAGTAGCTTCCTGGCCTGAATGATGGTTCCACAGCACTTTAACCAGGTGTATCTGTTTATTCCTCAGCTGCTTCACCTCATAAGCCAGAATTTCTATGGGTTCTTCCTCATATGAGAGGTCTGGATTTACCTCAATCTCTTCAACTGATAGTACATGAGATGGGTCAGATCTGTACCTCCTTAACAAGGACACATGGAAGACACTATGTATCCTTTCTAGCTCTGGTGGTAATGCTAACTGATATGCCAAAGGACCCACTCTCGCCAGAACCTCATATGGTCCGATGACACGAGGACTCAGTTTCCCCTTTCTGCCAAATCTCATAATCCTCTTCCAAGGAGAAACTTTAAGGAATACCTTATCACCCACTGCATATTCAATATCTCTTCTCTTCAGATCAACATAAGACTTCTGATGGTCTGATGCAGCCTTGAGTCTATTTCTGATCAATCTGATCTTTTCCTCGGTCTGCTGAACAATTTCTGGCCCAATCATCTTTCTTTCACCAACTTCATCCCAACATAGGGGAGTTCTGCACTTCCTGCCATACAAAGCTTCATATGGAGGCATCCCAATGCTTGATTGCTAGCTGTTGTTATAAGCAAACTTAATCAAAGGCAAGTGTGTATCCCAACTACCTTCAAACTTAATCACACAAGCCCGTAGCATATCCTCCAATATCTGAATTACCCTTTCAGACTGGCCATCTGTATGTGGGTCGAATGCTGTGCTGAAGTTCAATTTAGTTCCTAGGGCTCTCTGAAGACTACCCCAGAATTTAGAAGTGAACCTAGGATCTTTGTCAAATACAATCGATACTGGCACTCCATGCAGTCTTATAATCTCATTTATATACAATCTGGCGAATCTCTCCAAACTATAGTCCATCCAGACTGGAAAAAAGTGAGCAGACTTGGTTAGTCTATCAAAAATAACCCATACTACATCATGACTATTCTATGTCCTCGAAAGTCCCATAACAAATTCCATAGTTATCCGTTCCCATTTCCACTTTGGTACTGGCAATGGATGTAACAAACCAGCTGGAACTTGATGTTCTGCCTTTACTTGCTGACAAGTTAGGCATTTGGAAACAAATTCAGCTATATCCCTCTTCATACCCATCCACCAGTAATGCTCTTTCAGCCCTCTGTACATTTTAGTTCCAATAGGGTGCATAGCAAAAGGAGACTCATGTGCTTCCTTCATGATGATCTGTCTCAATTCCACATTATTAGGAACGCACATTCTGCCCTGATGTAGTAGTAAACCATCATCTCTCACCGAGAATTCAGGTTTCTTGCCCTACTGGACTTCTTTCAGTAGCTTCTGATATTTATCATCCTTCTAAGTAGTCATTCTGATCTGATCAATCAACACTGGCTATACATGCCATGCAACTACTTTCTGTCCCTCATCATCAATCTCTAAACTGGCATGCTGTGCTTTCAACTCATGTACCATGGATAAAGGAGAAACTTGAGACTTGCCATAGTCTTGCGACTTAAAGCGTCAGCCACCACATTTGCTTTCCCTGGCTGATAGTCTATTAAGCAATCATAGTCTTTAATCAGTTCTAACTATCTCTTCTGCCTCAAGTTCAATTCCTTCTGGGTGCCCAAATACTTCAAGCTCTTGTGATATGTGTAAATGTAGCATTTCTCCCCATACAAATAGTGTCTCTAGATCTTCAGAGCAAAAACAATAGCTGCAAGCTCCAAATCATGTGTTGGATAGTTCCTCTCATGCGGTTTCAGTTCGCGTGATGCATAAGCAATGACATTCCGATCTTGCATTAATACACAGCCTAACCCATTGTGAGAAGCATCACTATAAACTGTGTATTCTTTACTCGGTGTAGGTAAAGTAAGGACTGGAGCTTCAGTCAAACACCTCTTCAACTCATCAAAACTCTACTGGCATTTATCTGTCCCCTAAAATTTTACATCTTTCCGAAGCAGTTTAGTCAGTGGGGAAGATAACATAGAAAACCCTTTCACAAATCGACGGTGCTATCCAGCTAAACCCAAAAAACTACGAATTTCTATGATATTCCTGGGCGACTTCCAATTAAGGATAGCTTCTACCTTGCTGGAATCTACCTTGATCCCTTCAGCTGACACAACATGTCCCAAGAAGGAGATTTCTTGCAGCCAAAATTCACATTTTGACAATTTGGCGTATAGCTGTTTCTCCCTTAGAGTCTGCAGTACAATCCGCAGATGTCTGTCATGCTCCTCTGCATTCCTCGAATATATCAAAATGTCATCAATAAACACCACAACAAATTGGTCGAGATATGGTCTGAAGATAGTGTTCATCAGATCCATAAAAGCAGCTGGAGCATTAGTTAATCCGAATGGCATTACCAAAAACTCATAGTGGCCATATCGAGTTCTAAAAGCAGTTTTTGGAATACTCTACTCTTGCACTTTCAACTAATAATAACCAGATCGCAAATCAATTTTAGAGAATATAGCTGCACCCTTCAACTGATCAAACAGATCATCAATGCGAGGCAATGGATATCTGTTCTTTATTGTCACCTTATTCAATTGTCGGTAGTCAATACATAAGCGGAGAGTGCCATTTTCTTCTTAACAAACAATACTGGCGCTCCCTAAGGTGACACACAAGGGCGGATGAAGCCCTTTCCAAGTAGTTCTTGCAACTATATCTTTAATTCCTTCAACTCTACTGGTGCCATTCTGTATGGTGTTATGAAGATTGGATCCACACCAGGCAAAACATTAATTTCAAACTGAACCTCTCTTTCTAAAGGTAATCCTGGTAATTCATCAGGAAACACATCTAAAAATTCATATACTGTAGGGATGTCCCTCAATGCTGGACTCCCCACTTGGGTGTCTACCACATGTGCCAAGTATGCTTCACACCCCTTTCTGATCATTTTTCTGGCTAGTGCAGCCAAAATGATGTTTGATGGCAATAGCTGCCTCTCCCCATGTATTACCACATCACTGTACTGAGGGAGACCAAAAGTGACTGTCTTCAATCTATAGTCAATCATGGCGTGATGCCTGGCTAACTAATCCATGCCCAAGATGATATCATAATCTATGAAGGGCATTTTAATAAGATCAGACAGAAAAGTATGTCCTTGGATCACCAAAGGACAATCCCTATACATTCTATTAACCCTAACCTCTTGTCTTAGCGGACTTGTTACTAGCACCTTAGCCTCTATAGATTGATCGACTGAATGATCACCCTCATCCATAGTCAATTCGAGGATCTTAGACCTCCTGAACAAATAACACAAGGAGATTTCCTCCCGTTAGTGCATATTTATAATGTAATGTACTATATGTATCAAACAATGACATTAAGCAGTTGTACTATGAAGAAAGACTATTCAAACTACAGATGAAAACAGAATTTAAAAACTAGCTCTGATATCACTTAAACATGTCACATCCTACCCCTCTGTAAGGCATAACATGATCCCGTAGTATACCTAATGAATTACCAACTTTGTCTACTGATAACCCATTAAATACACTACAAGGGATTTTAAAACTTTTCTTACTTCTTTTTACAGTGGTGAGCTCTATTTACAGGTGTTAAAAAATTTTATGAACTGAAGTGAAACAGCTAACACATTTGAATTATTAGTAATTTCTGTAAAACTTTTGGCAGAGTGCCATCTATATTTTGAATAAAACGGTTCTTCAAAAACCTGTAAAAAGAACTTCAAATATATTTCTCAATCACAAACTCCAACATTTAATCAACACAATATGTTTCCCAACATTTGTCAACTCAAATCCACAATAATTTTTCAGTGTTTTCAAAGGCTGAGATAAAATAAATATATCACAATATTTACAAACCAAAATAATTTACAATTTATTTTACAACTTCAATGTACAATTTTAATTTACAATTTTAATTTACAACTGCTCAAAACCAAAAACACTATATACATACAGTGAACATACATTACAATATAAAATACAAAATACGGTATACTCAATTTACCCGATGATCTCTCAGTGTAGTACTGGCAGCCTAATCTGCTGCCCTGTCAGTCTGTCTACCTGTGACAGCAATGAAAAGCTATCGCTGAGCCAATGTCTCAGTGGTGCACAACACTAACCAAATACAACTTTAAATCACAAATCATAAGTCATATAAATAGTGGATACTTAAAACCATAGTTAAATTCAAAAGACAGTGAATGTCAATAAGAATTTAAACTCCATTTCACAATATTACAATAATTAGTAATAAATCACACACACAGCTTAATCATGTTCCAAAGTTCAATTCGTCCCAAAAGCCGATGGCTAATGAGGAATTAAATTCATCCCAAAAGTAGATGGCTAATGAAGAATAACATAGCTAGCTAGCAATAATATGAGTACTCATTCTATTCGTCCTCAACAAGCACACACCTCAACACTTCAGCCAGAGAGGGAATTCAATTCATCCCATTAGACAAGCTAGCGAGGAATTCAATCAATATACATGATAGTTGTGGTTTCAAACCATTTACAATACTTTTCAATCAATAAGTATCCATCAAATATCAATCAAACAATTTTTCACAATTTAAAACAATAATATACAAATAATCATAATTTATTTCAATTGAAAATTCAAAAGAAATAACTGTTATGCACAAACCTCTGATAACTGTCTCTTGGCTCTGACTCATTGTTTCCTTTCCTTTCCCTGAGTCTTTGCTAACTGAAACACACAATTTGAAGTGTTTCATTACTCATTTAAACTGTCTCTAACAATAAGGCTTAATACTTAATTTATTGAATTCTATTATTTCCTTAGTCAACCTAAGATGTTGACCCTCGATGCAGTCTAGGTGAATTAGGTTTTAATGTTACCAATGTGTCATATTTAATAGCCTTTTAGTGTTGGTACATGTTACCCAATTCATTTTCATGTATATTGCATTTTATTGCAATTTGTCGGATTCTAGTATACTAATTTGACCTAGCCGGATGACCTAGTTCCCTCAGTTTTCAGGTTTTGGTCAAAACTACAAACTTGTAGGTCTATGTCTTATTGCATGCGGCGTAAAATTTTAGGTCATTCTGAGTTGTGTAGATGAAGTTATGGTTAATTTACCAATGCTGGACAGAATGTACTAAAATGGTAGGTTTAGGTCATTTTTAGGTCACTTTTGGTTCGGCCAGTTTTTGGACC
This sequence comes from Hevea brasiliensis, assembly GCF_030052815.1. Lineage (NCBI taxonomy): Eukaryota > Viridiplantae > Streptophyta > Magnoliopsida > Malpighiales > Euphorbiaceae > Hevea > Hevea brasiliensis. Next base: position 89,904,359 of record NC_079504.1, on the reverse strand, counting down.
TGAACTTGTGCAAGCTATTTGGCTTAGTTTTAGCCATTTCTGGGCTTTGGTGTCTTTATAAGAATTGTAGATATATGTCTTAAATATTCATGGTAAAAATTTCAGGTCAATTGGACCTGTTTTGAGTGAGTTATGGCCAAAACACTAACTGCTGCCCAAATGGTCAATTTTCAGGTTTTCAATGCACTAATCCGGATTTGGTCATTTTTCAAGTCACCTTCTAAGCAGAATTTTGGTAAGCTTCCTTCATAAAAGTTGGCACATTTTGCCTAGTTTCACCTCCAATTGGTCTCATACCAATTGGAGCCACACTCTTAAAGTTCTAAGCCAAAACATACACTGTCCTATTACACATTGTTCATCACTCATCAATTACACATCCTATGCTTACCAAATTATTTCCTTCATGCCATTTCTAGTTTCTACCATAACATAAACACATTTAGCAACTCATTTTTTGTCATTTTGGCAGCTTATAACCATTCTCAATATGCACATTATAGTACAGAATTTTTCAAGTCCAAGTACAAATAATTTAACCACATGACATAGCTCATTTATATGTCCATACTCAAACCTTTATACACGTATACATGCTGTCATAACAAGCACCATAATTCAACAATATAATTCCATAAACTAAACTATGAAACAACACATTTTGATCTACACTTCAAAGTTACCGATTGTACATCTCCTTCAATTAGCTTTCAAGCTTCCAAAATCATACCTTACACATGTAATTCAAGTACCATACAATCAAACCTATAAATCATCATTCAAACTACTATTTACACGCAAGTATAAACTGTTCTTATAGAAGTTCCATGGCTGCCAAAATGTGCCTCTCCATTAACTCATCAAATTTCAAAAATCCTTCCCCAAATCAACTACCCATAACACCCATTCAAAGTTTAATGAAACAATAATAAAATATACATACTTATCACTTTTGAAATTCTTCAAAACCTCACCAAAACTTAATTTTCTTGCTGCCTATCTACTGCCCAAGTTGTGTAGAACAACTTTAGTGAAGAAATTAAGTGGAAAAGGTGAATTGATCAAGGTTGCATGGAGGTCCTTCCATGGGCAACAATGGTGGTTTGTGTGGGTGCTTGAATTTGGCAAGGTGAGGATTTGAGGAAGAAAGAGTGCTGTAGATTGTGAGTGGCACCAATTTTGATTTTTTTTATGCTTTAGATATCCCATAGTGGTCGATTAAGTGATTAAAGAATTGAAGTTGATGTTTAACTTTCATTTATTCCACATTAAACCCATAATTTTTCTTATTCATACAACACATAATATTCATTTTTTTATGGCATTTTCAAACTTTATTACCATTTATTTTTAATGGACATTTAGGTCAAAAGGCAACTCGGGGTGTCAAATGATCACAATGCCCCTGTTCGGTTGCATTCCCGATTTTTTCGTAACACTGAGTTTTGTCATTTTCTCTATTTCTCATTTTTTTTGTACTAACTAATTAATTTTTCTTTAACTTTTCTACTGATATTTATGCTTCAATAGATGTTTATTTAAGTCCTAAAAATATTTTCTAGGATTTCCCGCAGTCCAGGGCTAGTTAACGGTCCACGCCGCAACTTCCCGGTGTGGTCACCCATCGCTAGGGTTCTCTGCTCGTTTTACTTGATTACATCTCATTGCTATTATTTTTCCTTTGTTTTTCTTGTATTTTCTTTTCTTGTATTTCATTATTTTATGTCTCTTCACCCATATCTAAGTGTAGTTTTAGGCATCCTAGCTGTCTGGACAACACTGGTCACCGGAACAGTAGAACGCACTACCGAGCATAGGGGTGTTACAATTCTCCCCCTCTTAAAATAAATTTCGTCTCGAAATTTTACCTGGCATCAGTCTCTGAACAGCTGTGGGTGCTGTCTCCTCATGTCCTCTTCACGTTCCTAAGTAGCTTCCTGGCCTGAATGATGGTTCCACAGCACTTTAACCAGGTGTATCTGTTTATTCCTCAGCTGCTTCACCTCATAAGCCAGAATTGTTTCTATGGGTTCTTCCTCATATGAGAGGTCTGGATTTACCTCAATCTCTACATGAGATGGGTCAGATCTGTACCTCCTTAACATGGACACATGGAAGACACTATGTATCCTTTCTAGCTCTGGTGGTAATGCTAACTGATATGCCAAAGGACCCACTCTCGCCAGAACCTCATATGGTCCGATGACACGAGGACTCAGTTTCCCCTTTCTGCCAAATCTCATAATCCTCTTCCAAGGAGAAACTTTAAGGAATACCTTATCACCCACTGCATATTCAATATCTCTTCTCTTCAGATCAACATAAGACTTCTGATGGTCTGATGCAGCCTTGAGTCTATTTCTGATCAATCTGATCTTTTCCTCGGTCTGCTGAACAATTTCTGGGCCAATCATCTTTCTTTCACCAACTTCATCCCAACATAGGGGAGTTCTGCACTTCCTGCCATACAAAGCTTCATATGGAGGCATCCCAATGCTTGATTGCTAGCTGTTGTTATAAGCAAACTCAATCAAAGGCAAGTGTGTATCCCAACTACCTTCAAACTCAATCACACAAGCCCGTAGAATATCCTCCAATATCTGAATTACCCTTTCAGACTGGCCAACTGTATGTGGGTCGAATGCTGTGCTGAAGTTCAATTTAGTTCCTAGGGCTCTCTGAAGACTACCCCATAATTTAGAAGTGAACCTAGGATCTTTGTCAGATACAATCAATACTGGCACTCCATGCAGTCTTATAATCTCATTTATATACAATCTGGCCAATCTCTCCAAACTATAGTCCATCCAGACTGGCAAAAAGTGAGCAGACTTGGTTAGTCTATCAAAAATAACCCATACTGCATCATGACTATTTTGTGTCCTTGGAAGTCCCGTAACAAAATCCATAGTTATCCGTTCCCATTTCCACTCTGGTACTGGCAATGGATGTAACAAACCAGCTGGAACTTGATGCTCTGCCTTTACTTGCTGACAAGTTAGGCATTTGGAAACAAATTCAGCTATATCCCTCTTCATACCCATCCGCCAGTAATGCTCTTTCAGCCCTCTGTACATTTTAGTTCCAACAGGGTGCATAGCAAAAGGAGACTCATGTGCTTCCTTCATGATGATCTGTCTCAATTCCACATTATTAGGAACACACATTCTGCCCTGATGTAGTAGTAAACCATCATCTCTCACAGAGAATTCAGGTTTCTTGCCCTACTGGACTTCTTTCAGTAGCTTCTGATATTTATCATCCTTCTAAGCAGTCATTCTGATCTGATCAATCAACACTGGCTGTACATGCCATGCAACTACTTTCTGTCCCTCATCATCAATCTCTAAACTGGCATGCTGTGCTTTCAACTCATGTACCATGGATAAAGGAGAAACTTGAGACTTGCCATAGTCTTGCGACTTAAGGCGTCAGCCACCACATTTGCTTTCCCTGGCTGATAGTCTATTAAGCAATAATAGTCTTTAATCAGTTCTAACTATCTCTTCTGCCTCAAGTTCAATTCCTTCTGGGTGCCCAAATACTTCAAGCTCTTGTGATATGTGTAAATGTAGCATTTCTCCCCATACAAATAGTGTCTCCAGATCTTCAGAGCAAAAACAATAGCCGCAAGCTCCAAATCATGTGTCGGATAGTTCCTCTCATGCGGTTTCAGTTCGCGTGATGCATAAGCAATGACATTCCGATCTTGCATTAATACACAGCCTAACCCATTGTGAGAAGCATCACTATAAACTGTGTATTCTTTACTCGGTGTAGGTAAGGTAAGGACTGGAGCTTCAGTCAAACACCTCTTCAACTCATCAAAACTCTACTGGCATTTATCTGTCCACTAAAATTTTACATCTTTCCGAAGCAGTTTAGTCAGTGGGGAAGATAACATAGAAAACCCTTTCACAAATCGACGGTACTATCCAGCTAAACCCAAAAAACTGCGAATTTCTATGATATTCCTGGGCGGCTTCTAATTAAGGATAGCTTGTACCTTGCTGGAATCTACCTTGATCCCTTCAGCTAACACAAGATGTACCAAGAAGGAGATTTCTTTCAGCCAAAATTCATATTTTGACAATTTGGCGTATAGCTGTTTCTCCCTTAGAGTCTGCTGTACAATCCGCAGATGTCTGTCATGCTCCTCTGCATTCCTCGAATATATCGAAATGTCATCAATAAACACCACAACAAATTGGTCGAGATATGGTCTGAAGATAGTGTTCATCAGATCCATAAAAGCAGCTGGAGCATTAGTTAACCCGAATGGCATTACCAGAAACTCATAGTGGCCATATCGAGTTCTAAAAGCAGTTTTTGGAACACTCTGCTCTTACACTTTCAACTAATAATAACCAGATCGCAAATCAATTTTAGAGAATACAGCTGCACCCTTCAACTGATCAAACAGATCATCAATGCGAGGCAATGGATACCTGTTCTTTATTGTCACCTTATTCAATTGCTGGTAGTCAATACATAAGCGGAGAGTGCCATCTTTCTTCTTAACAAACAATACTAGCGCTCCCTAAGGTGACACACTAGGGCGGATGAAGCCCTTTCCAAGTAGTTCTTGCAACTGTATCTTCAATTCCTTCAACTCTGCTGGTGCCATTCTGTATGGTGTTATGGAGATTGGATCCACACCAGACAAAACATTAATTTCAAACTGAACCTCTCTTTTTAAAGGTAATCCTGGTAATTCATCAGGAAACACATCTAAAAAGTCATATACTGTAGGGATGTCCCTCAATGCTGGACTCCCCACTTGGGTGTCTACCACATGTGCTAAGTATGCTTCACACCCCTTTCTGATCATTTTTCTGGCTAGTGCAGCCAAAATGATGTTTGATGGCAATAGCTGCCTCTCCCCATGTATTACCACATCACTGTACTGAGGGAGACCAAAAGTGACTATCTTCAATCTACAGTCAATCATGGCGTGATGCCTAGCTAACCAATCCATGCCCAATATTATATCATAATCTCTGAAGGGCATTTCAATAAGATCAAACAGAAAAGTATGTCCTTGGATCACCAAAGGACAATCCCTATACATTCTATTAACCCTAACCTCTTGTCCTAGCGGACTTGTTACTAGCACCTTAGCCTCTATAGATTGATCGACTGAACGATCACCCTCATCCATAGTCAATTCGAGGATCTTAGACCTCCTGAACAAATAACACAAGGAGATTTCCTCCCGTTAGTGCATATTTATAATGTAATGTACTATATGTATCAAACAATGACATTAAGCAGTTGTACTATGAAGAAAGACTATTCAAACTACAGGTGAAAACAGAATTTAAAAACTAGCTCTGATACCACTTAAACATGTCACATCCTACCCCTCTGTAAGGGATAACATGATCCCGTAGTATACCTAATGAATTACCAACTTTGTCTACTGATAACCCATTAAATACACTACAAGGGATTTTAAAACTTTTCTTACTTCTTTTTACAGTGGTGAGCTCTATTTACAGGTGTTAAAATTTTTTATGAACTGAAGTGAAACAGCTAACACATTTGAATTATTAGTAATTTTTTTAAAAATTTTGGCAGAGTGCCATCTATTTTTTGAATAAAACAATTCTTCAAAAATCTGTAAAAAGAACTTCAAATATATTTCTCAATCACAAACTCCAACATTTAATCAACACAATATGTTTACTAACATTTCTCAACTCAAATCCATAATAATTTTTCAGTATTTTCAAAGGCTGAGATAAAATAAATATATCACAACATTTACAAACCAAAATAATTTACAATTTATTTTACAACTTCAATGTACAATTTTAATTTACAATTTTAATTTACAACTGCTCAAAACCAAAAACACTATATACATACAGTGAACATACATTACAATATAAAATACAAAATACGGTATACTCAATTTACCCGATGATCTCTCGGTAGTAATCTGGCACCTAATCACGCTCACCACGATCTGTCTACTGTGATAAAGAATGAAAAGCTATCGCTGAGCCAATGTCTCAGTGGTGCACAACACTAACCAAATACAACTTTAAATCACAAATCATAAGTCATATAAATAGTGGATACTTAAAACCATAGTTAAATTCAAAAGACAGTGAATGTCAATAAGAATTTAAACTCCATTTCACAATATCACAATAATTAGCAATAAATCACTCGCACAGCTTAATCATGTTCCAAAATTCAATTCGTCTCAAAAGTCGATGGCTAATGAGGAATTCAATTCATCCCAAAAGCCGATGGCTAATGAGGAATAACATAGCTAGCTAGTAATAATATGAGTACCCATTCTATTCGTCCTCAACAGGCACACACCTCAACACTTCAGCCAGAGAGGGAATTCAATTCATCCCACTAGACAAGCTGGCGAGGAATTCAATCAATATACTTGATAGCTGTGGTTTCAAACCATTGACAATGCTTTTCAATCAATAAGTATCCATCAAATATCAATCAAACAATTTTTCACAATTTAAAACAATAATATACATATAGTCATAATTTATTTCAATTGAAAATTCAAAAGAAATAACTGTTGTGCACAAACCTCTGATAACTGTCTCTTGGCTCTGACACAGTGTTTCCTTCCCTTTCCCTGAGTCTTTGCTAACTAAAACACACAATTTGAAGTGTTTCAGTACTCATTTAAACTGTCTCTAACAATAAGGCTTAATACTTAATTTATTGAATTCTATTATTTCCTTAGTCAACCTAAGATGTTGACCCTCAATGCAGTCTAGGTGAATTAGGTTTTAATGTTACCAATGTATCATATTTAATAGCCTTTTAGTGTTGGTAAATTTTACCCAATTCATTTTCATGTATATTGCATTTTATTACAATTTGTCGGATTTCGGTATACTAATTTGACCTAGCCGGATGACCTAGTTCCCTCGATTTTCGGGTTTTGGTCAAAACTACAAACTTGTAGGTCTATGTCTTATTGCTTGCAGGGCAAAATTTCAGGTCATTCTGAGTTTTGTAGGCCAAGTTATGGTCAATTTATCAATGCTGGACAGAATGTACCAAAATGGTAGGTTTAGGTCATTTTTAGGTCACTTTTGGTTCGGCCAGTTTTTGGACCTGAATTTGGGAAAGATATTTGGCTTAGTTCTGGCCATTTCTGGGCTTTGGTGTCTTCATAAGAATTGTAGATATATGTCTTAGCTATTCATGGTAAAATTTTCAGGTTAATTGGACCTGCTTTGAGTGAGTTGTGGCCAAAAAACTAACTGCTGCCCAAATAGTCAATTTTCAGGTTTTCAATGCACTAATCCAGATTTGGTCATTTTTCAAGTCACCTTTTAAGCAGAATTTTGGTAAGCTTCCTTAATGAAAGTTGGCACATTTTATGCCTAGTTTAACCTCCAATTGGTCTCATACCAATTGGAGCCACACTCTTAAAGTTCTAAGCCAAAACATACACTACCCTATCACACATTGTTCATCACTCATCAATTACACATCCTATGCTTACCAAGTTATTTCCTTCATGACATTTCTGGTTTATACCATAACATAAACACATTTAGCAACTCATTTTTGGTCATTTTGGCAGCTTATAACCATTCTCAATATGCACATTATAGTATAGAATTTTCCAAGTCCAAGTACAAACAATTTAACCACATGACATAGCTCATTTACATGTCCATAACCAAACCTTTATACACATATACATGCTGCCATAACAAGCACTATAATTCAACAATATAATTCCATAAACTAAACCATGAAACAACACATTTTGATCTACACTTCAAAGTTGCCGATTGTACATCTCCTTCAATTAGCTTTCAAGCTTCCAAAATCATACCTTACACATGGAATTCAAGTACCATACAATCAAACCTATAAATCATCATTCAAACCACTATTTACATGCAAGTATAAACTGTTCTTATAGAAGTTCCATGGCTGCCAAAATGTGCCTCTCCATTAACTCATCAAATTTCAAAAATCCTTCCACAAATCAACTACCCATAACACCCATTCAAAGTTTAATGAAACAATAATAAAAAAATATATACTTACCACTTTTGAAATTCTTCAAAACCTCACCAAAACTTAAATGAAATTCTTATCGAAGCTTGTTTCTGTTAGAAGTATGCCCTAGAGCATATCATTTAGTATGTATCTTGTACATGTTTTTATTAATAAAAGGCATTTCCACTTTTCCGTTTACATAATATATTTATGTGTAATAGAAAAGGTCCATTGATATTTTGTTAGAAATTCTATTCTTAAGTTGTTAAGAATATGAGTGACAGTATTTCTAGTATAAAGTATCGTAAATAGGTTCACAATCGAGGATACTTCACAATAAGGACATGACTTATCTAGAAAGATTGTATTCATGTTTGTTCCCAAGTTATTTATATGAGATATAAATAAGATGAAATGGTGAGTCTCATGCCATATAACAAACATGATAGGCACTAACAAGCACATGGAGTTTACTCTTAGCAATGTATTGTCATAAATCATATCAGTGTAGATAATCTTTAGACTTGAGATAGCACAGTTATCTTGTATATAGTTGGTTTGAGTTTGATACTGCTTTCATACTTGTACTATGTATGGGTATATGGGCATGTGTTGGCTCCTACTAGTTATATATGGAGATAGGTGTTGATCAAGATAGAATCTGTTCCTCTAAGTAAATAGAGATAAAATCCTATGTTCATTTAATTGTTCTTGATGTTTCAAGTCCTTGGCCAGGACAGATAGATTTATTCAGAAAGAGTTTCTAATGAGAAAATCTTTTAATCAAAAACTGGAAATAAAAGAGAACATAATATTCATAGAAAATGGGGTTTGACTTAAACCATGACTCCAGCTTGAGTAGGGATTTTGTAATAGAGAGATTCTAGTGCATGGTAACATATGATTATAGGTTCATTTAAGGTAAACCTTATTATTGATTGGGTGGCCATGGCATGCTATGCTAGGTGTTAACCATGGTCTATGAGGTGCATAAAATGATTTAGAGAAATCATTTATAGTAAGAAAGTGTTTGGATGATATTAAGAGTTAATATTTTATCTCATTGCCAATTAGTGGTGAGCCTAGTAAGTCACACATATACACAAGTTATCACCTAATTATATATGATTTAATTAATTAATTAAGGAGTTTAATTGATTAATTAAGTAGGTTTGGTTTGCAATTAGATTGCAAAGTCCCTAGTGTGAATTGAAACCAAATCTAGATTGTTAGATGTATATGGGTAAGTTAAATTTATATTTAAGGTGTTTAAATATGAATTTAATTAATGAGAAATTAATTAGTAAAGATTAATTAATTAATTTATATTTGATATAAATTGATTAGAAGAAGAGAAATAATTATTTTGGGTTGAGATGTAACACCATAGGCAAATCCCACATCGGCAAAACACGGGAGAGATGCTGGGTTTATAAGTTGGTGGTTCGTAACCCCTAGTGATGCATTTTAAAACCGTGAGGGCTTCGGCCCAGAGTAGACAATATCACTAGTGGGCGGGGCCATTACATTTGTGGTATCAGAGCACAGTTTAGGCATTCCTAGGCATAAATAGATGGAAGGGGATAGTGTGCATATCATGCATTGCATTCGTAAGAGTCGAGGTGACACTATTGCAGATCTGTATTTCCTGTTTATTTTAGGTTAAGGTATGGAATAAGAGAGTGAAGAGATAATGAGATTGCGAATGGAGATGAGAAGAAGACTATATTTAAGATGAAAAAGAATGAGTACAGAACTGTTTGAGAATAGGATTGAGACTAAGGAGAAAGTGAAGTATGATAACATGAAAAGGTGAAGAAATAAGGAGTAAGTAGCTCATCGACTATTTACACCAGGAAAATTTTGAGGACGAAATTTTTATTAGAGGAGAAGAATTGTAACACCCTCACAGTAGCGATTCTGTACATTCTACTGTTCCGATGACCGGTGTTAGTCTGGACAGCTAGAACGTCTGGAAAAATAATTAGACTAGAGTGAGAAGTCATAAATAACTCAAATAATAGTAAGAAAAATTTAGAAAAAATTTTAGAAATAAAATACAACCAAGTTAAATGAGCCAGTGCCCTAGTGATGGGTAACCCAGTGGAAAGTTGCGGTTTTCGCAACTAAGAGCCCTGAACTCTGGAGAAAATTCATAAAATAATTTTTGGGATTCCAGAGAAGAGTCATTGAGGGTTCTATGGCATTAGAATGCCAAGAAAAGGTTTAGAAAAATTTTTCAATTGGTATAGACAATTTTAGTCTATTAAGCCAAACGGAGGGCATTTTGGTCATTTCATCTTCAGAGATGATTTTTGGCTGACTTGTCTAGTTAAGTAAATAATTATTATGATCTAAAATATGAATAAATATTGCTAAAAATTGAATTAAAAATGAGTAGAGAAAAGAAGAAAAGAAAATGAAAGAAATTAGGAATTATGACATCATATGATGTCATTAAACACTTTCCACTCAATCACTATTTGACAAGCAAATTAAAAGGGATTAAAATGACATAAAAATGAGATAAAAATGAAACAATTCCAGCAGCCCCTTCTTCTTATTCCCTCACCAAAGAGAAAAAAGAGAGGAAGGCCACCATTAAAGCTCCAAATGAGCTTGATTCCCTAGCCAACTACACCATAAAACCTCACCCTCTCTTCACAAAAAATTTCCCTTACCACTAGAGCTAGACTTGGGCAGCCATTAGAAGAGGAGAAAGTGAAGGAAAGTGAAGGGTAAAAATTCATCCAAGAGGTTAGTGCTAATTTTCTTGCTTCCATTCTTTTCTAAGCATGAATTTAAGTTGAGTTAAGTTGAAAATTTGATGAAAAATGAATTAAAGATGCATGAACTTGCCCCATGAAATTTTGCTAGCCTTAGGGTACCTAGGGTTTCAATAATTTGATTGCATAATAGTTATGTATGGCTGCCATTAAACATGATTTTGGTGTTTTAATTCATGGATTGTATGTATATAGAGAATTCAAATTGTTGGAGTTAGGGTTTGGGCACCAAAATTTGGATTTTGTTTAAGTATTGGTGAAAAGAGGTTGTAATGGTCAATTAGTGACCATTTGGTCATGTTTGAGTAGGAAATTGAGTGAATGGTGCCAAGAAAATTGAGGTTATGTATGTTGTCCAGTGTGCACTGTAGGACTGGTTGTGAGTCCAGCAGGTTTGGGCAGCCATAAATGGAGTTGTATAGGTTCAATTGGTGCAAAGCCAATTGGACATAAAACTAGACACATAATGGCACAACTTTGCTGAAGAAACCCTGCCCAGAAAACCAAACCAAGTTGACCTAAAAATTGCCCTAATCAGGGTGACTTGCATTCTGCCTGGGCAAAATGACCAAATGAACAGTATTTATTCATTTGGTCATAACTCAGTGTAGAAAGGTCCAATTGTCCTGAAATTTTACCAGAAGATATCTGAGACATAGCTATAAAACTTTCATGAAGAACACAAATCCAAATTCTGACCATAACCTAGTCAAATTACCAACCAAACTTAGGTCACCAAATCTAGCAGAACCAAATTGCCCAGAAATTCTGGGTACAGGTCAATCCGGGCAGTTGTGGTAAAATGACCATAACTTGAGCTACAAAACTCCAAATGGAGTGATTCAAAAAAAGAAATGTAACTAGACACAATAAGGAACAACTTTAATGAAGATAATTTTATCAAATTCCTACTGTACAAATGACCAATGGAACAGTAAACCTAGGGTATGAAATCAGAAAATTTTGAATAACATAAGATAACCTTTGAAATGGTATTGGAAATCAATACCAACAAAAATAAAATGCAAAATGTGGTATCTTGGAGAACTTAGGTTCAATAAATTTATTATGTATTAAAAAGTCAACAATTTGAGTGAATAGTAATGTGAATAGTAATACAAAGACACAAAGTATAATAACTAAATTGGTAGATGAAATTAAGGTATGAAATTTGGAATCCATGAAACATTCATGGATTACTTGGAATAGAAATAGTAATTCACCTAAATGACTTAATGAACATTTAAGTTATGTGAGTATATAGTTAAGATTTGTCTTCCCTTTACTAGTAGGTCTAATAAAACATGAGTGATATTACTTGAATATGAAATGAAATTAACCTAGATGGATTGTTGAGTATAAATGGGATGAGGTTTACATTAGGATTTATGTTTCCATTACAAATAAGATAATAACACCTTGTATGAGTTATGAATTCATATAAATATTGTAATGAATAAATTAATCACATGAAAATATGAATGGAACATTAGTTTTCTTTATAAGAGAAAGGAAGAATGTTTTGAGTACAATGGTACATGAACACCATTGTTGTGAATTGTGATCAATATGAATGATGTAAGGAATGTATGAATATTATGATGAATGTATAAATTATGGAATTTGTCATGAAATAATGAAGTCATAAAACATAATAGATTAATATTTAATGATATTATGTGCCCTTGTATTGCCTAGACATGTGTGTCAGATTGGATAGTTTGGCATGCTAATAGGGTATTGTTTTAGCAGTATTGCGAAAGGCTTTATGCCTGTATTCATGGCTTTATGCCCGCATTCATGGCTTTATGCCCGCATTCATGGCTTTATACTAACATTCATGGCTTTTATGCCCGATTATATGTTATCATGGCTTTTTAGCCATACTGACTGCATACGTGGTTGACGTTCCGCGTCCCATGGTATGACGGCCTGAGGCACCACGGTGTCTAGTGCCAACGACCCGTTATCCAGTTTAGTCAGCCTGTCATAGGTTACTTGGGCAGTGAAATTTATTGAAATAAGTTAAGAATATTAGCAATTAAAAATATTAGAAATTAAATAAAATAAATGAGTAAGATGATCTAAAATAAATTAGAATAGTTATTTATTACAAAGAATCGAAATGAACTGGACCGATATTAAAATTTACTTATTATGAGATAATCTGAGACGACCTAGCAAGTATTGAGAAAATGCTAAAAGATTAGCAAAGAAAAATAGAACATAAATAAATATTGCAAATGTGACTTATATAATAATATAAGCATAAATTTATTATTTTAGATCATTTTTCTTTGTACATCATTACTATACATTGGCGAAATAAACACTTCCAAAGAAGACTGAATTAGGATAAACCATATTAAATTTTAGAAACCGCATGTGAGGTATAAATAAATCTTAATTATCTGAATTTTGTTTCTATCTTTATTTACATATTATTTTCTTGTTATATTATTGCACCACTAAGCAGCAATGCTTAGCACGATGGAATTGTTTCCTTCGCACAGGTACTGAAGCTAGAACCCAATGGACGTTTGACTAGGAATTTTGGGAGTTCTGATCTGCAGAAGTGTTTGAAGTATTCAAGGTTGTCACCTCCTCAACAATGCATGTAGATAGGGCCCATATAGATTATATTTTATATTTTGTATAAAATGCTTAGATATTGTATTGTAATGTATATTATGAACAGATAATTAATAGGAATGCGATGTAAATTAATTAATTAGCTTTTTCATATGTAATTAATTTATATATCATGTAAATTATAAAATTTTGTAATTATTTTGTAAATTATGTAAATTAAGAAAATTTGAAAATTTTGCTTATGTAATTTGAGAATATTTACATATGAATTGAGTATGAATGGAAATGTATAGATGAGATTTGAAATATGAGAAAATTATGAGAATGATTCATGAGATAATTATGATTAGCATGGATAAGATTTTATTTTGAAAATATTGTTGAATTTCAAACAGGTGAATATTGAAATATGCCAAACAATAATAAAATAGGAGAAACTCCGCTGGTTTCTCCATCGAAAAATAATTGATGTTAAATTAAACAAATTCAAAATTATTAAAAAAATAAGGTAAGATAAGTTAGGGTGCTCCGGCACCGATTGTAGCATGCCTTACTTGGCTACACTGTAGTCGGGTGAGGAGTATTACATGAGAACTCAAAATTAAGACAAAGGGACATTTTGGTCATTTCACAGGGTGACATGTGGCACCATGAGATGGTGACACATGGCATTACACATAAGCTTGCCAAATGTTTTTTAATCATGTAAGATTATTAAAATTAAGATTAAATATAGGTTTGACACTTGGCACAATGTGATTGGGTCAATTAAACCTAGAACCAATCAAAGGGTGACATGTGGCAAGGGTTTTATGTGTTGACCTACCTATATAAGTGTTGTTATGAAAAAAAATAACACAACCAGTAGCAAATAACCTTGGTGCCACCACCCAAGAGACTTCGCCTTCTCTTCATCTTCTTCTCTCATCTATTCCAAGAGATTAGCAAATAATCTCTTGAATTAAAAATACTAGAAATTGTTTCTAGTGTCCTGTTTACATCTTTAATCTCTTAAAAGGCATAACTTGATTTTCTAAACAACAAAAAAAGCTTTAAAAGCTGTTCAAGGGCTGCCATAGGTGTTCTTGGTGTGGACATGCTAGAGGGACAACATCTGGTATCCTGAAGATTCATCTCAAAGGTACGAATACACTATAATGCATCAAGAGGTTAGTGTATTTATTCTTAATTTAATCTAGGGTTCTAAAATTAATCTGATTAATTCTAAAATCTTAAATGGCAAATACAGATCCAAAAACATATTAAAAGAGTTTTAATATGTTGTTTATCATTGAAATCAAATAGATAAAAATAAATCTTGCATGATGCATGTGACCCTAGGTGAAAATTTTTGAATTCAATGGTATAAACTTGTGTTTTTCACGCTTTTACTCCTTTAATTGTTATCAGAGCCACTATATTTACCATTTAGATTGTTAATTATATGATTTAATTGTGTGTTTTGATCATGAGATGATTTATCCATTGCTGGTTGCAATGGATGTGTGGTGTCATGCTCGAAGAACACCAACATGGTGCGCATGGTTTGTGGCTTCATGGGTGGTGCCAGGTTTGGTTTTTAATTCTGCAATTTTTGTATGATCTAAGGCCTATCCTATGACTAATTAAAGTGTTTAATTAGTAGTTTTAATCACACAATTAAATTTTGATTCAAATCAGAATTTTAAAAATTGTTTGAATGTGATTCAACTATGAATTTTAAAAGTTGTTTGAATGTGATTCAAATATGAATTTTGAAAGTTGTTTGAATTATATTCAAATCTGAATTTTTAAAGTTGTTTGAATAATATTTAGATCTGAATTTTTAAAAATTGTTTGAATGTGATTCAAATCTGATTTTTTAAAAATTATTTGAATGTGATTCAAATCTGAATTTTTAAGGTTGTTTGAATGTGATTCAAATCTGAATTTTTAAATTTGTTTGAATGAGATTCAAATCTGAATTTTTAAATTTATTTGAATTATATTCAAATCTGGATTTTTAAGTTGAATATGAGATATTCAATTTAATTTAAGTATGTATGTTTTATTTAATTGTTAAATAGTGATATGCATGATGGATGATCATGGACTATAAAAGACCAATGTGATTGGATTTATTTCTTTTATGTTTCTTTGGGATTGTAAATTAATTAATTTATTTTAATTTATTTTGGGCATGTATTATTAAGTTTGTAATAATTTTTGGGTTGTAATTTCATTAATTTAAGTTCTTGTAAATTCGCCTTGGTATGCCAAGGATTACTATGTAATTGGATTGCAAGAAGTTCAAAGAGGTCAAGAGCATTGGTGGGACCAGAGGGAGGAATTCAAGATCAAGTGTTGATTATGTACTCCTTTAGCAACTCTTGTAAAATGAATAAATGAAATGCACCTAGGAATGCCCTGATTCAATTCTTGGTGGCTTAGAATTGAATCCCTTAGAAAGTCCATGATCATACGATATTTACTGCTTATCCATGAATGCATGAGATGTATGGGAATGTATGCACTATGTGATATATGCATGCTAAATGGATAATGTGCAAAGTGAGACCTTAATAGTAATTAGGATGACTATAAAATCTTCCAAACAAATGATTAAGTTAGAAATGCTATAATTAAAGTAATTATAACATGGGCCCTCTATTGGGGCAATTATTTTAAGAAATTTTAAATAGTTGCATAAGATGCAATTAATTTAAGAGATTTTCTTAAGAATAATTGTTAAGCATGAGATGTTATATATATGTAAATGGTTTGGTGGCCAATATTGGATGTACCTGAGGACATTAAAACTATTTGCATAATTACTGGCTCAATGGGATCAACTAAACTAATGCAAGATAAGTCAATAATGGATGTACTTGAGATTTTGAGCATTAGGGGCTAGGTAAAGGATTGAACCTCACATGAGATGTGATAGGCAAGGAGTTGCTCACTTGTAGTTTATTATAATTCCAATAATGGATGTACCTGAGGATGATCAATAGAATTATAAGAATTCAATCACATCCAACTAGGATTTCCGTTTTCTACTTTGGAAGTGTAGGATTCGCTAAGTTAGTGGGAGGACCAATTTGATTAAAAGACCATAATCATTTTGTTTAATTATTTGATACATTTACTAATTAATTTGGTTATTTTCTGCAGTTAATTTTTTGATAATAATGAGCACAGAACAACCACCACCATCCAATATCCTTACAAGCATATTTGATCGCAATAGGTTGACAGGACCTAATCTCTCTGATTGGCTAAGAAATTTGAAACTTGTCCTGAACCTTGAACATATAGGATATGTTCTAGACTCAAATGTTCCTGGTCCCATACCTCCAGAGGCCACTCCAGAGGAACATGAAACTTTGGACAAGTGGAAGGAGCATGATATGAGAGCTAAGTGTTACATATTTGCTTCCATCAGTAATGAGTTACAGAAGCAGCATGAGAACATGCAGAGTGCGAGTGAGATCCTCCTTCACCTACAAGAGTTGTATGGTGAGCACAGCAAGAATGCTAGGCATGAGATATTTAGATAGCTGTTTTGCATGAGGATGTCTGAGGGACAGAATGTTGGGGATCATGCTCACAAGATGATTCGGCTGATTGAGCAGCTGGAACATTTTGACTTCAACATGGATTTCCAACTACAGATGGATTTGATCCTTCAGTCCCTTCCTGAATCTTTTGGGAATTTTGTGACAATTTTCCATATGACTAAACAGGAATGCACCTTAGCTGGTTTACTCAACATGCTGGTTATTGCCCAAAAGAATATGCCGGGCAATAAAGGAAAAGAGGTAGCTTTGATTGCATCTTCTTCTACTGGAAAGTCCAACAAGAAGAAGGGCACTAAGAAAAAGAAACCTTAGATTCCTGGTCCTTCTAAGAAAATAGCTAAACAGAAAGGGAAGACTAAAGCTAATGGAGGCAAAGGAAAGTGTTTCCACTGCCAGAAGGATGGGCACTGGAAAAGGAATTGCCCAGAGTATCTTGCTTCTCTGAAGGACAAGAAGGATACACCTTCAGAAGGTATGTCCATATCTTGTTATTTAGATTCTGATGATATTCATAGTTCATCTACAGCTTTGGTTTTAGATACTGGTGCCAGTTCTCACATTTCTAATGATATGCAGGAACTAGCAAATAGTAGCAGCTTGCGTTCTCAAGATGTTAGAGTTCGGATTGGCCATGGCTCAACTGTTGAAGCTTTAGCCATAGGATCTAAATCTTTTTACATATTTGGACATATTTTGTGTTTGGATAATATTTTATATGTACCTAATGCTTTTAAGAACATCATTCTATTTCTAGTTTGACTAGAAATGGCTATGAATTTCAATTCACAGATGATGTTTGCAATATTTATTTTGGAAATAAATATGTTGGTTCGGGTTATATGAATGAAGGTCTTTATTATTTGGATAATAATGATAAACACAAAATGAATGCAAGTGATCTAAATGAATACAATGCCATGGTGAAAACCAACTCAAGTTCAAAATATATTTGGCATTTAAGGTTATGTCATGTTGTAGAAGATAGGATTGCAAAATTAGAGAAAATGGAGATTCTATCCTCATTGGGCTCTGAGCCTACTCCAACTTATGAATCTTGCCTTCAGGGCAAAATGACTAGATCACCCTTAATTGGACAAGGGCTAAAGGCTGAAAATATTTTGGAGCTAATACATAGTGATGTATGTGGTCCATTTAAAGAAATGGCTAGAGGCGGTTTTCATTATTTTATTACGTTTACTGATGATAAATCAAGGTTTGGGTATTTGTATTTGATGAAATAAAAACATGAATCCTTTGAAAAGTTCAAAGAATTTAAATCTGAAGTAGAAAATCAAACAGGAAAGAGTATTAAAGCTCTTCGATCAGATCGTGTTTGATGAATACTTGAGAGAGCAAGGCATTGTTTCCCAGCTGACTCCACTAGGAACACCACAGTTGAATGGTGTATCTGAAAGGAGAAATCGTACCCTATTAGATATGGTACGTAGTATGATGAGCTATACAGATATGCCAATCTCCTTTTGGAGATTTGCATTTGTATCAACATTGTATATTCTGAATAGGATTCCATCAAAATCAGTTTCCTCCACACCTTATGAGATATGGCATGGAAGAAAACCAAATCTTAAGCATGTTAAGATTTAGGGTTGTCCAGTTTATGTTAAAAAGCTGAACACTGTTAAATTGGAAACCATATCAGAAAAAGGTCAATTTGTTAGATATCCAAAACATAGTTTTGGACTTTTTTTTTTTATTTGCCTACTTCACAAAAGGTTGTGATAAGTAGAGATGCCACATTTCTTGAACAACAGTTTGTTCAAGGAGGAGGCAAAGGAAGGCAAATAGTGTTGGAATTGGAGAATTCTGACCAACAGATCAGACGGATATAGATCCATCTAGTCAACCTACACCCGTTGATGAAACATCTACAGCTATTCCTTGTAGAACAACCAAGGTATCTCACCCACTAGTGAGATATGGTTTCCTTTATGAAAAAGAATAAGAGTTGTCTACTAATGAAGAAGTAGATGATGGAGATGATCCACTTACCTATGAAGAAGCTATATCAGATATAGACTCTTCAAAATGGAATAATGCTATGAAATCCGAGATTGATTCCATGTATAAGAATCAAGTTTGGGTCTTATTGACCCACCTGAAGGTATTGTACCTATAGGGAACAAATGGGTTTTCAAGAAGAAAATTGGTTTTGATGGAAAGGTAGAGACCTATAAGGCAAGGAATCGACTATGAGAAGACTTTCTCGCCTGTTGCCATGCTTAAATCAATTAGGATTCTATTAGCAATAGCTGCATACTATGATTATGAGATTTGGCAGATGAATGTCAAAACAGCTTTTCTCAATGGATACATTGAAGAAAATATTTTCATGGAACAACCTAGGGGTTTTGAATCCCAAGATGGTTCCAAGGTATGCAAGCTAAAGTGATCCATTTATGGGTTAAAGCAAGCTTCGAGGAGTTGGAACATCCGTTTTGATGAAGCCATTAAATCATTTGGTTTTATCAAAAATGAGGATGAGCCATGTGTGTATAAGAAGGTTAGTGACAGTGCTATCACTTTCCTTATCTTATATGTGGATGACATACTGTTGATGGGTAATGACACAGGTATGTTGACAACTGTAAAGGTATGGTTGTCAAATACATTCTCCATGAAAGACTTAGGAGAGGCAACCTATATTCTTGGGATTCGCATTTATAGAGGTAGAGCGAAAAGAATAATTGGTTTATTCTAAAGTCTATACTTGGAAAAGGTGTTAAAGAGGTTTAACATGCTTGATTCCAAGAGAGGATTGTTATCAGTGAGACATGGTATCCACCTTTCTAAAGAGATGTCTCCAAAGACACCTAAAGAAAAAGATAAAATGGCTAGGATTCCATATGCTTCAGCTATTGGAAGTTTATGTATGCAATGTTGTGTACTAGGCCAGATATCGCATATGTTGTTAGTTTGACTAGCAGGTATCAATCTAATCCAGGTTTGGAACACTGGATAATTGTCAAGAATATCCTTAAGTACTTGAGAAGAACTAAGGATTTATTCTTAATTTATGGAGGTGGAGACTTGCAATTGGATGGTTATACTGATTCTGATTTCCAATCAGATATCGATGATAGAAAGTCTACATATGGGTATGTGTTCATTTGTAATATTGTTGCAGTCAGTTGGAAGAGTTCCAAACATAGTACGACTATAGATTCCACTGCAGAGGTTGAGTATATTGCTACATCAGATGCTGCATAGGAAGTTGTTTGGATAAAGAAGTTCGTGACAGAACTTACAGTAGTTCCTTCCATTGAGTCAGCAGTTCCACTACACTGTGACAACAATGGAGCAGTCATACAGGCTAAGGAACCAAGGTCTCACCAGAAATCCAAACACATAAAAAGGCGCTGCCACATTATCAGAGAAATAGTTGGGCGAGGCGATGTAGCCATGCAGAAAATAGTATCAGCTGAAAATCCAGCTGATCCATTCACTAAGCCTATGTCACAGATTCAGCTAGTCCGACATCTTGAGAAAATGGGTCTACAATATTGTAATGAATGGCTTTAGTGCTAGTGGGAGATTGTCAGTAGTATGCCCTAGAGCATATTATTTAGTATGTATCTTGTACATGTTTTTATTAATAAAAGGCATTTTCACTTTTCCGTTTACATAATATATTTATGTGTAATAGAAAAGGTCCATTGATATTTTGTTAGAAATTCTATTCTTAAGTTGTTAAGAATATGAGTGACAGTATTTCTAGTACAAAGTATCATAAATAGGTTCACAATCAAGGATACTTCACAATAAGGACATGACTTATCCAGAAAGATTGTATTCATGTTTGTTCCCAAGTTATTTATATGAGATATAAATAAGATGGAATGGTGAGTCTCATGCCATATAACAAACATGATAGGCACTTATACATGATAAGTAGGCTGAACCAGTGACACTTATGACAAGCACATGGAGTTTGCTCTTGTCAATATATTGTCATAAATCATATCAGTGCATAAAATTTGTAGACCTGAGATAGCACAGTTATCTTGTATATAGGTGATTTGAGTTTGATACTGCTTTCATACTTGTAATATGTATGGGTATATGGGCATGTGTTGGCTTCTACTAGTTATATATGAAGGTAGGTGTTGATCAAGATAGAATCTGTTCCTCTAAGTAAATAGAAATAAAATCATATGTTCATTTAATTGTTCTTGATGTTTCAAGTTCCTGACCAGGACAAATAGATTTATTTAGAAAGAGTTTCTGATGAGAAAATCTTTTAATCAAGAACTGGAATTAAAAGAGAACATAATATTCATAGCAAATGGGGTTTGACATAAACCATGAATCCAGCTTGAGTTGGGATTTTGTAACAAAGAGATTCTAGTGCATGGTAACATATGATTATAGGTTCATTTAAGGTAAACCTTATTACTGATTGGGTGGCCATGGCATACTATGCTAGGTGTTAACCATGGTTTATGAGGTGCATAAAATGATTTAGAGAAATCATTTAAGGTAAGAAAGAGTTCGGATGATATTAAGAGTTGATATTATATCTCATTGCCAATTAGTGATGAGCCTAGTAAGTCGCACACATACACAAGTTATCACCTAATTAAATATGATTTAATTAATTAATTAAATAGTTTAATTGATTAATTAAATAGGCTTGTTTTGCAATTAGATTGCAAAGTCTCTAGCATGACTTGAAACTAAATCTAGATTATTAGATGTATATGGGTAAGTTAAATTGATATTTAAGGTGTTTAAATATGAATTTAATTAATGAGAAATTAATTAATAAAGATTAATTAATTTATTTGTATTTGATAGAAATTGATTAGAAGAAGAGAAATAATTATTTTGGGTTGAGAACTCAAAATTAAGACACATGGGCTTTTTAGTCATTTCACAGGGTGACATGTGGCACCATGAAATGGTGACACATGGCATTACATATAAGCTTGCCAAATGTTTTTTAATCATGTAAGATGATTAAAATTAAGATTAAATATAGGTTTAACACTTGGCACAATGTGATTGGGTCAATTAAACCTAGAACTAATCAGAAGGTGACATGTGGCAAGGGTTTTATGTGTTGACCTACCTATATAAGTGTTGTTATGAAAAAAAAATAACACAACCAACAGCAAAAAACCTTGGTGCCACCACCCAAGAGACTTCCCCTTCTCTTCATCTTCTTCTCTCATCTATTCCAAGAGATTAGCAAACAATATCTTAAATTAAAAATACTAGAAATTATTTCTAGTGTCCTATTTACATCTTTAATCTCTTAAAAGGCAGAACTTGATTTTCTAAATAATAGAAAAAGCTTTAGAAGCTGTTCAACAGCTGCCATAGGTGTTCTTGGTGTGGACAAGCTAGAGGGACAATATCTGGTGTCCTGAAGACGCATCTCAAAGGCACGAATACACTGCAGTGCATTTAGAGGTAAGTGTATTTGTTCTTGATTTAATCTAGGGTTCTAAAATTAATCTGATTAATTCTAAAATCTTAAATGGCAAATACAGATCCAAAAACATATTAAAAGAGTTTTAATATGTTGTTTATTATTGAAATCAAATAGATAAAAATAAATCTTGCATGATGCATGTGACCCTAGGTGAAAATTTTTGAATTCAATGGTATAAACTTGTGTTTTTTATGCTTCCGCTCCTTCAGTTTCAACCCATAAATGGATCACTTTAGCTTGCATACCTTGGAATGATCTTGGGATTCAAAACCCCTAGGTTGTTTCATGAAAATGTTTTCTTCAATGTATCCATTAAGAAAAGCTGTTTTGACATCCATCTGCCAAATCTCATAATCATAGTATGCAGCTATTACTAATAGAATCCTAATTGATTTAAGCATGGCAACAGGTGAGAAAGTCTCCTCATAGTCGATTCCTTGCCTTTAGCGAAACCCTTTCACTACTAGCCTTGCCTTATAGGTCTTTGCCTTTCCATCAAAACCAATTTTCTTCTTGAAAACCCATTTGTTCCCTATAGGTACAATACCTTCAGGTGGGTCAACAAGATCCCAAACTTGATTCTTATACTTGGAATCAATCTTGAATTTCATAGCATCAATCCATTTTGAAGAGTTTATATCTGATATAGCTTCTTCATAGGTAAGTGGATCATCTCCATGATCTACTTCTTCATGAGTAGATAACTCTTGTTCTTCTTCATGAAGGAAACCATATCTCACTGGTGGGTGAGATACCCTGGTTGTTCTACGAGGAATAGCTGTAGATGTTTCATCAACGGGTGTAGGTTGACTAGATGGATCTATATCCATCTGATCTATTGGTTGGTCAGAATTCTCCAATTCCAACTCTATTTACCTTCCTTTCCTTCCTTCTTGAACAAACTATTGTTCAAGAAATGTGGCATCTCTACTTATCACAACCTTTTGTGAAGTAGGCAAATAATCCAAAACTATCTTTTGGATATCCAACAAATCGACCTTTTTCTGATCTGGTTTCCAATTTATCAGTATTCAGCTTTTTGACATAAGCTGGACAACCCCAAATCTTAACATGCTTAAGACTTAGTTTTCTTCCATGCCATATCTCATAAGGTGTGGAAGAAACCGATTTGATGGAATCCTATTTAGAATATACAAAGCTGATTCTAATGCAAATCACAAAAAGGAGATTGGAATATTAGTATAGCTCATCATACTACATACCATATCCAATAGGGTACGATTTCTCCTTTCAGATACACCATTCAGCTGTGGAGTTCCTGGAGGAGTCAGCTGGGAAACAATGTCGTACTCTCTCAAGTATTCATCAAATCCAATACTCAAATATTCACCTCTACGATCTGATCGAAGAGCTTTAATACTCTTTCCTGTTTGATTTTCTACTTCAGATTTAAATTCTTTGAACTTTTCAAAGGATTCATGTTTGTGTTTCATCAAATACAAATACCCAAACCTTGATTTATCATCAATAAAGGTAATAAAATAATGAAAACCGCCTCTAGCCATTTCCTTAAATGGACCATATACATCACTATGTATTAGCTCCAAAATATTTTCAGCCCTTAGCCCTTTTCCAACAAAGGGTGATCTAGTCATTTTGCCCTGAAGGCAAGATTCACAAGTTGGAGTAGGCTCACAGCCCAATAAGGATAGAATCCCGATTTTCTCCAATTTTGCAATCCTATCTTCTACAACATGACATAACCTTAAGTGCCAAATATATTTTGAACTTGAGTTGGTTTTCACCATGGCATTGCATTCATTTAGATCACTTGCATTCATTTTGTGTTTGTCATTATTATCCATGTAATAAAGACCATCATTTATATAACCTGAACTAACATATTTATTTCCAAAATAAATATTGTAAACATCATCTGTGAACTGAAATTCATAGCCATTTCTAGTCAAACTAGATATAGAAATGATGTTCTTAAAAGCATCAAGTACATATAAAATATTTTCCAAACACAAAACATTTCCAAACATGTAAAAAGATTTAGATCCTATGGCTAAAGCTTCAACAGTTGAGCCATTGCCAATCCGGACTCTAACATCTTGAGAACACAAGCTGCTACTATTTGCTAGTTCCTGCATATCATTAGAAATGTGAGAACTGGCACCAGTATCTAAAACCCAAGCTGTAGATGAACTTTGAGTATCATCAGAATCTAAACAACAAGATATGGACATACCTTCCGAAGGTGTATCCTTCTTGTCCTTTAAAGAAGCAAAATACTCTGGGCAGTTCCTTTTCCAGTGCCCATCCTTCTGGTAATGGAAACACTTTCCTTTGCCTCCATCAGCTTTTGTCTTCCCTTTCTGTTTAGCTATTTTCTTGGAAGGACCACGAATCTGAGGTTTCTTTTTCTTAGTGCCCTTCTTCTTGTTGGACTTTCCAGCAGAAGAAAATGCAATCAAAGCTACCTCTTTTCCTTCATTGCCCGGCATATTCTTTTGGGCAATAACCAGCATATTGAGTAAACTAGCTAAGGTGAATTCCTATTTAGTCATATGGAAATTTGTCACAAAATTCCCAAAAGACTCAGATAGGGGCTGAAGGATCAAATCCGTCTGTAGTTGGAAATCCACGTTGAAGTCAAGATGTTCCGGCTGCTCAATCAGTCGAATCATCTTGTGGACATGATCCCCAACATTCTGTCCCTCAGACATCCTCATGCGGAATAGCTGCCTAGATATCTCATACCTAGCATTCTTGCTGTGCCCACCATACAACTCTTGTAGGTGAAGGAGGATCTCACTCGCACTCTACATGTTCACATGCTGCTTCTGTAACTCATTACTCATGGAAGTAAGCATGTAACACTTAGCTCTCATATCATGCTCCTTCCACTTATCCAAAGTTTCATGTTCCTTTTGAGTGGCCTTTGGAGGTAAGGGACCAGGAACATTTGAGTCTAGAACATATCCTATATGTTCAAGCTTCAGGACAAATTTCAAATTTCTTAGCCAATCAGAGAAATTAGGTCCGGTCAACTTATTGCGATCAAGTATGCTTGCGAGGATATTGGATGGTGGTGGTTGTTCTGTGCTCATTATTATCAGAAAATTAGCTGCAGAAAATAACCAGATTAATTAGTAAATATATCAAGTAATTAACCAAAATGATTATGGTTTTTTAATCAAATTGGTCCTCCCACTAACTTAGCGAATCCTACACTTCCAAAGTAGAAAACGGAAATCCTAGTTGGATGGATTCTAGTGGGTGATTGAATTCTTAAGATTCTATTGATCATCCTCAGGTACATCCATTATTGGAATTATAATAAACTATAAGTGAGCAACTCCTTGCCCATCACATCTCATGTGAGATTCAATCCTTTACCTAGCCCCTAATGTAACACCCTCCCTGTAGCAACTCCATACATTCTACTGTTTCGGTGACCAGTGTTGGTCCGGACAGCTAGAACGTCCGGAAAAATATTTAAACTAAAGTAAGGAACCATAATTAACTCAAATATTAGTAAGAAAAATTTAGGAAAAATTTTAGAAATAAAATACAACCAAGTTAAATGAGCCGGTGCCCTAGCGATGGGTAACCTAGTGGGAAGTTGCAGTTCTCGCAACTAGGAGCCCTAAACCCAAGGGAAAATTCATAAAATAATTTTTGGGACTCCAGAGAAGGGTCATTGAGGTTCCTATGGCATTAGAATGCCAAGAAAATGCTTAGAAAATTTTTTTAATCGGTACAGACAATTTTAGTCTGTTAAGCCAAACGGAGGACATTTTGGTCATTTCACCTTCAGAGGTGATTTTTGGCTAACTTTTCCAATTAAGTAAATAATTATTATGACATAAAATATGAACAAATATTGATGAAAAATTATTTAAAAATGAATAGGAAAAGAAAGAAAAGAAATTGTAAATAAATGAGATTTATTACTTCATGCTTATGTAAGCATGAGGTAATTAAAAAGCTATGGCCAATCAAATTAAAGAAAGACAATTATAATACATTAAAAGATGAAGAAAAGAAGTAAAACTCTAGAAAATTGCAGCAGCCACTCTTTCTTCTTCTTCTTGCCATCCCATGCTCTTTCCCTCACTCCACCATTTTCAAGTTAACAAAGCTCCCTTCCCTTAGTCCTCTGTCAACAAAACCCTAACTTAGCAACATAAAACCTTGGTATTTCATCTTGGTGAAGCTCTTGGGAGCAAAAAGAAGTGTAAAGGAAGAACTCTAGCAAGTTTGAAATTCACTCCATTAGAGGTTAGTAACTTAACTTGCCTTTTCTCTTTCAATTCATGTTGAAGGAGTATGATTGAGTGTAAATTTACAAAGAAATTTAATAAATATCATGTGTATGCCCATCTCACATTTTCAACAGCCTTGGATGTGGTAAGGTTTTGATTATTTCATGGAACTAAAATGGTAGTATGGCTACCCTTAGTATTAGTCTCTTGAGTGGAATAATGAAATGCAAGTTAAATGCATGTTTTCAGATCGTTGAGTTAGGGTTTGGGATGAAATTGAGACTTTGATCATCTAATGGTGAAAGTAGGGTTTTAATGGTCAATTAGTGACCATTTGGTTATGTATGAATAAGAAATGAAGTGGTTGGTTTAGTGGGAATTGAAGTTGGTGTGGCTGCCCTTGGTGACCTGCAGGACTGGGTATGAGTCCAATAGGTTTGGACAACAATAATTGGAGTTGTAGAGGTTCAATTGGTGCAAGGCCAATTGGACATGAAACTAGACACATAATGGCACAACTTTTGTGAAGAAATTATGCCCAGAAAACCAAACCAAGTTAACCTAAAGATTGCCCTAATCCGAGTGACCTGCATTTTGCCTGGGCAAAATGACCAAATGAATAGTGTTTATTCATTTGGTCATAACTTAGTGTAGAAAGGTCCAATTGTCCTGAAATTTTATCAAAAAATTAGCTGAAACATAGACCTACAACTTTCATGAAGAAACCTAACCCAAATTTTGATCATAACATGTTCAAAAGGTGACCTACAGTCACTGTACAAAACACTATAGATTTGGTCAGTCTAGAAAATCTGGGAAATTGGCAATCCAGCCAGTCATGGTTTTTAGGCCATAACTTAAGTTACAAAACTTCAAATGGAGTGATTCAAAAAAAGGAAATGTAACTAGACACAATAAGGAACAACTTTCATGTTGACAACTTTGCCAAATTCCCACTGCAAAAATGACCAATGGAACAGTAAATACAAAGCTTGAAAACTGAAAATTTAGAACAATTAACATTAAGCTTAGAAATGGTATTGGCAACCAATACCAACAATTTTAGAATTCAAAATGTGGTATGTTGGGAGTATTAAAACCAATGTACCTATTATCTATGCAAAAGTCAACATTTTTGTTGACTAATGAAATGAATAGTAACAACTAAACATAAATTTCAAGAATTGTATAAATTATGAATGTAACATGCCCTAGTACACCTAACAAGATTGGTTTGGATAGGTTGGCATGCCAATAGGGTTCTGTTAGCAGTACTGCATATAGCTTCATGCCATTCTGTGTTTTATGGCCTCACGTGCCATTTTGTGATCAAATAGCCTTTGGCTATGTTGACTGAGTTATTATACTTGGGTTTTATCCCTGATAATTATTACAGCTTATTAGCTGTTCTGTTACACACCAAGAGACACAATGTGACCGATGGTGTGATGGCCCGAGATACTTAGTACCCAGTGTCAGTTTACCCGTTTATCCAGTCCAGTCGACTAGTATGGGTTACTCGGGCAATGATAATAAATCTTTCCAAATTTTAATTGAATAATACTACAATAAATGCCAAAAATTAAGTCTACCTAAAATGTAAACATACATTCTGCATATTTATGTTATTTTAGTTATTTTATTTTATATTGTCACCATTAAGCAGAATTGCTTAGCGCGTCGCTTTTGCCATGCGCAGGTATTGGAGACATAGTTGGGGAGTCCAGCAGACCTCATACCAGGTGAGCTTTCAGATCTGCACACAGAGTCCAGAGTCACCTTACATTTGTAGTGCATTGGTAGAACATTAGGCTATTTTTGGTCTTTTGTATTTGTAAACTTTTGTTATGCATATCTTAAACACATGTAATTATGCTTTTAATCTAATTATTTATGAATCATGTTTAGTAATAATTTGAGTTTTTCTTATGGAGTTGAGTATGATATGAATGAATTGAATTTTTGAAATATTGATGTCATTTGAGAAATTGTGGAAAGATGTTGGTGGTTGACTGAGATTGAAATTATGATTATATTGGAAGTGTTTTTAATAGATTCAAAAGAACTGTTTTTTCAATTTACAGCCGGCACTCTGCCAAATTTTCTATAAAATTTGCGAAAAATTCAGATTAATCAAAATTATAAATAAATGAATTAAAAAGAGTAAATTGTAATGAAAATATGATTTGGTGCTCCGGCACACTGTGTGGCATATCTTTGTTGTCTACACTGTAGACGGGTAAGGGGTGTCACACCTAATGCTCAAAATCTCAGGTACATCCATTATTGATTTATCTTGCATTAGTTAATTTGTCACACCCTACCCTCTGTAAGGCATAACATGATCCCGTAGTACACCTAATGAATTTCCAACTTCGTCTACTGATAACCCATTAAATACACTACAAGGGATTCTAAAACTTTTCTTACTTCTTTTTACAATGGTGAGCATTATTTACAGGTGTTAAAAAAATTTTTGAACTGAAGTGAAACAGCTAACACATTTGAAGAATTAATAATTTCTGTAAAAATTTTGGCGGAGTGCTATCTGTATTTTGAATAAAACAGTTCTTCAAAAACCTGTAAAAAGCACTTCAAATATATTTCTCAATCTCAACTCTAACCTTTAATCAACACAAATCCACAATAATTTTTCAGTTATTTCAAAGGCTGAGATAAAAGAAATATAACACAATATTTACAAACCAAAATGATTTACAATTTATTTTACAACTTCAATGTACAATTTTAATTTACAACTGCTCAAAACTAAGAACACTATATACATACAGTGAACATACATTACAATAGAAATTGCAAAATATGGTATACTCAATATACCCGATGAACTCTCAATATAGCATTAGTAGCCTAGTCTGCTACCCTGTCAGTCTGTCTACTTGCGACAGCAATGAAAAGCTATCGCTGAGTAAAATTTACTCAGTGGTGCACAATTACAATTTGAAATGCGATATATAAATCTTTTATTGACAATTCACAAATCAAATAATTCACAATTTACAAAGTTCATATGACACCATTTGATCAAATAACTGAATAATACAGTTTTGCCAATCAATAACACAATTTGATCAAATAACTGAATAATACAATTTTGCCAATCAATAACACAATTTAGGCCATGACACAATTTTTCCGCATATACCGTGTTGTACACCACGACAAGACACACTCACGCCAATAATTGAAATCAATGAGGGAGAAAGCTAGCTAGATAATGAGAACTCATTCACACTCACCTCAGATTGGCAAGTCAAAGAGGGAGGAACATAATCACACTCACCCCATAAATGGAGGAGGAACATAGTAACAGTGTCATGCCAAGTGTGAATCAAAACAATTCTAAATCACAATATTTAAATATTTCATACAAACCACAAATCTTATTTTATCTCAAAATTTCCATTTGCAAAGTAGGCAACACAATATTTTCCAAATAATATTCCGAAAGCCAAAACAACAAAAAATTATTCATAACTCATTTCTCCAAATAAATTTTCTGGTAAAAGCAGTGAATATAAAAAGTATTGTGCACAGACATAATTTAAAACTATAATATTCAAATAAATTTTTAAGTAGAAAATAAGAAATCAAAATTATTGTGCACAAACACAATTTAAAATAATAACATACAAATAATCATAATTTATTTCAATTGAAAAATTCAAAAGAAATAACTATTGTGCACAAACCTCTGATATATGCCTCTTGGCTCTGACTCAGTGTTTCCTTCTCTTTCCCTGAGTCTTTGCTAAGTGAAACACACAATTTGAAGTGTTCAGTACTCATTTAAACTGTCTCTAACAATAAGGCTTAATACTTAATTTATTGAATTCTATTATTTCCTTAGTCAACCTAAGATGTTGACCCTCGATGCAGTCTAGGTGAATTAGGTTTTAATGTTACCAATATGTCATATTTTATAGCCTTTTTGTGTTGGTACATATTACCCAATTCATTTCCATGTATAGTGCATTTTATTGCAATTTGTTGGATTTCGGTATACTAATTTGACCTAGCCGGATGACCTAGTTTCCTTGGTTTTTCTAGTTTCGGTCAAAACTACAAACTTGTAGATCTATGTCTTATTGCACGTGGGGCAAAATTTCAGGTCATTCTGAGTTATGTAGACCAAGTTATGGTCATTTTACTATTGCTAGTCAGAATGTACCAAAATTGGTCACTTTAGGTCATTTTTAGGTCACTTTTGGTTCAGCCAGTTTTTGGACCCGAACTTGTGCAAGCTATTTGACTTGCTTATGGTCATTTCTGGGCTTTGTGTCTTCATAAGACTTGTATATATATGTCTCAACTATTCATGGTAAAAAGTTTAGGTCAATTGGACCTATTTTGAGTGAGTTATGGCCAAAACACTAACTGTTGCCCAAATGGTCAATTTTCAGGCTTTCAAAGCACTAATCCGGATTTGGTCATTTTTCAAGTTACCTTCCAAGCGAATTTTGATAAGCTTCGTTCATGAAAGTTAGCACTTTTTGTACCTAGTTTCACCTCCAATTGGTCTCATACCAATTGGAGCCACACACTTAAGGTTCTAAGCCAAAACACACACTGCCCTGCTATTCATTGTTCATCACTCTTCAAATACACATCCTATGCCTACCAAGTTAACTCTTCCATGTCATTTCTGTTTTGTACCTTACCATTAACACATTTCACAACACATTTTTGGTCATTTTGGCAGCCTGTAACCACACTCAATATGCACATTATAGTACAGAATTTGCAAAGTCCAAATTATAAACAATTTAACCACATGACAAGCTCATTTACATGTCCACATTCAAACCCTTATACACATTTACAAGCTGCCATAACAAGTACTATAATTCAACAATAATATTCCATAAACCCAACCATGAAATAACATATTTTGGTCCACACTTCAAATTGTCGAATTGTAATCTTCTTCACTTAGCTTTCCAAGCTTCCAAAGTCAAGTGTACATTCACATATACATTTAGTATACATCACCCAATTTATTCCTACACACATAAACACTTCATGAACAGTTTAATCTACAATTTACATGCAAGGATAAACTGTTCTTATGGAGTTTCCATGGCTGCCAAAAATATACATCTCCCTTAAAACATCAAACTCTAAAAATCTTTCCACAATTCAACTAACCATAACACCCACACAAGGTTTAATGAAACAATAATAAAAAATACATACTTACTACTTTGGAAATTCTTTAAAACCTCACCAAAACTTGATCTTCTTGCTGCCTATCTACTGCCCAAGTTGTGTAGAGCAATTTTAGTGAAGGAAGCTTGAGGTTTCCATGGTTGGATCATGGGTGGATGAAGGTTCAAGGTGGGACGGTAATGGAGGATTGTGCTTCACCATTTTCGGCTGGTTTTGGAATTGTTGGAGAAGATGGGTTTCTGCTGTCCAAATGAAGGTGTAGTGGTCCACTTTAGGTGTTAGTGGAGCACTAAGTGAAGGTTATAACATTTATTTATTCTAAAGTTTCCTTATTCCCACATTAAGTTCCTATCTTTTGCTATTTGAATTAGGTACCACCAATTTAATTTTTCATGACATTTTCCAAGTGTAATATCATTTATTTTTAATGGACATTTAGGTCAAAAGACAACTCAAGGTGTCAAATGACCACAATGCCCTATTCAGATTGCATTCCCTATTTTTCGGTAACACCGAGTTTTGTCATTTTCTCGATTTCTCACTTTTCTTTGTACTAATTAATTAATTTTTTTTCTATATTTCTAATGGTATTTATACTTCAATAGACATTTATTTAAGTCCTCAAAATATTTTCCAGGGTTCCCTGCTGTCCAGGGCTAGTCAACGGTGTAATGCCCCTAAGTTCGGTAGTGCGTTCTACTGTTCCGGTGACCAGTGTTGTCCGGACAGCTAGGATGCCTAGAACTACACTTTGATATGAGTGAGGAGACATAAAATAATGAAATACAAGAAAAGAAAATACAAGAAAATAAATAAAAAATAATAGTAAATAAATATAACCAAGTTAAACGAGCCGAGAACCCTAGCGATGGGTAACCGCACTGGGAAGTCGCGGCGTGGACCGTTGACTAGCCCTGGACCGCGGGGAACCCTGAACAATATTTTTAGGACTTAAATAAATGTCTATTGAAGTATAAATACTATTAGAATTATCAAAGAAAAATTAATTAATTAGTACAAAGAAAAGTGAGAAATCGAAAAACGGACAAAACCCGGTGTTACCGAAAAATCGGAATGCAACCCGAACAAGGGCAATGTGGTCATTTGACACCCCGAGTTGTCTTTTGACCTAAATGTCCATTAAAAATACATGATATTATACTTGGAAAATATAATGAAAAATTAAATTAGTGGTACCTAATGTAAATAGCAAAAATGGGGAGTTAAATGTGGGAATAAGGAAAGTTAAGGTTAAACTAATATTAAATTAAGCTTAGTGCTCCACTCACCCATCAAAGTGGACCACTAACTCACCATTTGGACAGATTTCATCTTCTTCCTCACCTTGCCAAAGAACCAGCCGAAATGCTCTCAAGGGAAACCACCATTGCCGTCCACCTTGGAGCTCCATGCATGTGAGATTCAAGCTCCTTTCTTGGCACTTTCCTTCATTAAAGATTGTCCATACACCTTGGGCAGTAGATAGGAAACAAGAAGACCAAGTTTTGGAGAGATTTTGAAGAGTTTTCAAAGTGGTAAGTTTGTGTTTTTGGGTTATGGCTTCATTAAAGTTAGTAAGAATGCTATGGGTACTTGAATTATGGAGAGACTTTTGAGGTTTGATGTTTAAAGGGAGAGGTGTATTTTTGGCAGCCATGGAAACCCCTTGAGGGCAGTTTATTCTTGCTTGTAAATGGTAGATTAAAGGGTTGATTATGTGTTTATATGTGTAGGAATAAATTGGGTGATGTATACTAAGTATATTGTGAATGTATACTTGAATTTGGAAGCTTGGACATTAATGGAGTGTGATATATGAATCGGCAGCTTGAATGGTGAACTAACAAAATGTAATTTCATGTTTGGTTTATGGAATATTAATGTTGAATTGTGGTACTTGTTATGGCAGCTTGTGTATATGTATGATGGTGTGAAGTTGGACATGTAAATGAGCTAGGTTAGGTGATTGAATTATTGTAATTTGAGCTTGAATAATTTTGTACTATATGGTGCATATTGAGTGTGATTGTAAGCTGCCAAAATGACCAAAAATATATTGTGAAATGTGTTTAGGTTATGGTACAAACCAGAATTGGCATGAATGTGTCATTTGGTAAGTGTTAAAAGTGTCGTTTGATGAGTAATGAATAAAATGCAATAGGGTAGTTTATGTTATGGGCCTAGAACCTTAAGTGTATGGCTCCAATTGGTATGAGACCAATTGTAGGTGAAACTAGGCACAAAAAGTGCCAACTTTCATGAAGGAAGCTTACCAAAATTCTGCTTGTAAGGTAACTTGAAAAATGACCAAATCTGGATTAGTGCAATCAAGGCCTGAAAATTGACTATTTGGGCAGCAGATAGTGTTTTGGCCATAACTCACTCAAAATAGGTCCAATTGACCTGAAAGTTTTACCATGAATAGTTAAGACCTATATCTACAAGTCTTATGAAGACACCAAAGCCCAGAAATGACCATAAGCAAGTCAAAAAGCTTGCACAAGTTATGGTTCAAAAACTGGCCGAACCTAAAATGAAGTGACTAATTTTGATGCATTTTGACCAGCAATAGTAAAATGACCATAACTTGGTCTAGGAAACTCAGAATGACCTGAAATTTTGCCTCGTGTGCAATAAGACATAGATCTACAAGTTTGTAGTTTCGACCAAAACTCGAAAACGAGGGAACTAGGTCGTCCGGCTAGGTCAAACTAGTATCCCGAAATCCAGCAAATTGCAATAAAATGCAATATACATGAAAATGAATTGGGTAACATGTACCAACCTTAAAAGGCTACAAATGTGACATATTAGTAACATTAAAACCTAATTTACCTAGAATGCATCGAAGGTCAACATATTAGGTTTACTAAGCAAATAATAGAATTCAGTGAATTAATTATCAAGCATTATCATTAGAGACAGTTTAAATGAGTACTAAAACACTTCAAATTTGTGTTTCTCAGTTAGTAAAGACTCAGGGAAAGGGAAGGAAACACTGAGTCAAGGCCAGGAGACAGTTATCAGAGGTTTGTGCACAATAAACCTTATTTGAGCCTTTTGTCATTGAAAAATTGATTTAGTGTGATTTATGGAAATTTGAAGTTAATTATGAATTGTGTTGCCATCTTGTGAATGAAATTATGACTTTGGAAATTTATTGGATTTCTCACGAATCATTTGAATAAAATGTTTAGAATTGATTTGGTGTTCACACTTAGCATGACAGTATCACATTATTCCTCCTCCATTTATGGGGTTGAGATCGTTTATTTTCCTCCCTCTCTGGTTTACCTGTTGAGGTTGTAGATCGGATGAGTACTCATTAGCTAGCTAGCCACCTCCCTCATTGATTTCGATTAGTGGGGTTGTAGATTGCTTTGTCGTGGTGTACAACACGGCATTGATTGGAAATTTGTGTCATGGCTTAAGTTGTGTATGAATTGGCAACACTATGTTTATTCAATTATTTGACCCAAAAATTTTGCTATAATGAGCTTTGATAAATTGTGAAATTTAATTGTGCAGCATTTAAATTTATTTATGCATTGTATTTAAAATTTTTATTGTGTACCACTGAGACATTGTCTCAGCGATAGCTTTTCATTGCTGTCGCAAGTAGACAGACGGATAGGGCAGCAGACTAGGCTGCTAGTACATTCAGCTAGAGATCATCGGGTATTTGAGTATACCATATTTTGCATTTTATACTGTAATGTATGTTCACTGTATGTATATAGTGTTCTTGGTTTTGAGCAGTTGTAAACTAAAATTATACATTGAAGTGTAAAATAAATTGTGAGTTATTTTGGCTTGTAAAATTTGTACTGTATTTCTTTTATCTCAGCCTTTGAAAAATTATTGTGGATTTGAGTTGAGAAATATACTGTGTTGATTAAATGTTGGAGTTTGAGATTGAAAAATATATATGAAATGTTTTTTACAGGTTTTCTGAAGAACTATTTTATTCAAAATATAGAGGGCACTCCGCCAAAATTTTTATATAAATTACTACTAATGCAAATGTGTTAGCTCTTTCACTTAAGTTCAAAAAAGTTTTTAACACCTATAAATAGTGCTCACCACTGTAAAAAGAAGTAAGAAAAGTTTTAAAATTCCTTGTAGTGTATTTAATGGGTTATCAGTAGACGAAGTTGGTAATTCATTAGGTATACTACGGGATCATGTTATGCCTTACAGAGGGGTAGGGTGTGACAAACGGTCTACGCCGCAACTTCCCAGTGCGGTCACCCATCGCTAGGGTTCTCGGCTCATTTAACTTTGTTACATTTCATTGCTATTATTTTTCCTTTGTTTTTCTTGTATTTTCTTTTCTTGTATTTCATTATTTTATGTCTCCTCACTAACTTTTAAATGTAGTTCTAGGCATTCTAGCTGTCCTGACAGACACTGGTCACCGGAGCAGTAGAACGCACTACTGAACATAGGGGTGTTACATAAGTTGATCCCATTGAGCCAGTAATTATGCAAATAATTTTAATGTCCTCAGGTACATCCAATATTGGCCATCAAACCATTTACATATTTATAACATCTCATGCTTAACAATTATTCTTAAGAAAATCTTTTAAATTAATTGCATCTTATGCAAGTATTTAAAATTTCTTAAAATAATTGCCTCAATGGAGAGCCCATGTTATAATTACTTTAATTATAGCATTTTCAACTTAATTATTTGTTTGGAAGATTTTATGGTCATCCTAATTACTATTAAGGTCTCACTTTGCAAATTATCCATTTAGCATACATATATCATATACTGCATATATTCACATACATCTCATGCATTCATGGACAATAAATAAATATGGTATGATCATGGACTTTCTAAGGTATTCAATTCTGAGCCACCAAGAATTGAATCAGGGCATTCCTAGGTGCATTTCATTCATTCATTTTACAAGAGTTACTGAAGGAGTACATAATCAACACTTGATCTTGAATTCCTCCCACTGATCCCACCAATGCTCTTGACCTCCTTGAACTTCTTGCAATCCAATATTACATAGTAATCCTTGGCATACCAAGGCAAATTTACAAGAACTTAAATAAATGAAATTACAACCCAAAAATTATTACAAACTAAATAATATATGCCCAAAATAAATTAATTAATTTGCAATCCTAAAGAAACATAAAAGAAATAAATCCAATCACATTGGTATTTTATAGTCCATGACCATCCATCATGCATATCACTATTTAACAATTAAATAAAACATACATACTTAAATTAAATTGAATATCTCATATTCAACTTAAAAATCTAAATTTGAATATGATTCAAATAAATTTAAAAATTCAAATTTGAATCTCATTCAAACAAATTTAAAAATTCAGATTTAAATCACATTCAAACAACCTTAAAAATTCAGATTTGAATCACATTCAAACAATTTTTAAAAAATCATATTTGAATCACATTCAAACAATTTTTTAAAAATTCAGATCTGAATATTATTCAAACAATTTTAAAAATTCATATTTGAATATGATTCAAACAACTTTAAAAATTCAGATTTGAATCACATTCAAATAATTTTTAAAATTTAGATTTGAATCACATTCAAATAATTTTAAAAACTCTGATTTAAATCAAAATCTAATTGTGTGATTAAAACAACTATTTAAACACTTTAATTAGTCATAGGATAGGCCTTAAATCATACAACAATTGCAGAATTAAAAAGCCAAACCTTTGCGCCACCCATGAAGCCAAACCATGCGCACCATGTTGGTGTTCTTCAAGCATGCCGCCACACATCCATTGCAACCAGCAATGGATAAATTGTCACACCCTACTCCCCTGTAAGATGTAACATGATTCCGTAATACACCTAATGAATTACCGTACTTCGCCTACCGATAATCCATTAAATATACTACAAGGGATTTTAAAACAATTTTCATGAAATTTAAATCATCGATTAAAATCTGGTGTTATAAAATCTTTTTTCAAAATTTCGGCAAAGTGCCGGTTATATTTTGAGAAAACAGTTCTCCAAAACCTGCAAAGAACACACTCCCAATATGTTTTCTCAAATACAACTTCAATAACTTCATTTGAACCCATAATTAATATCCTCATAAAAGAAACATTTCATTGATTACAAGACTCAAAATTAATATTAAAAAACTATTCAGATAAATGAAATCCCAAATTTATATTTACAATAATTTACATTTAATTACATACCAAAATATTTTACAAGAGTTTTTATACAACTGCTCAAATAATTTACATACATATTATTACATGCATACATCAAACCTATGTACATGGGTATACCTATGATATACCTGGAGCTGATCTGAATGTGTTTTCAAAGAAACTTACTCATTGCTCTATGCTCTTCTTACCTGCGACAGTATACAAAGCTATCGCTGAGTGGTGAACTCAGTGGTGCACAACTATAATTTAAAACATAGTACAATATACATTGACAAAATTTATAGCAAATAATTTGAAAATCTGAATACTCATCAAATTTCAAAACTCAAAATATTCATTGCCAATAATGTAAATCATTTGTATGAAATAACTTTGATCACGAAATTCAATTTATCAAATCATGACTAACCATTTAAGGTAGTTCTAACAAAATCAATTATACATAAATCATAACTGAAATCACAATTCTTTACTATTCAAAAGCATTCTGTATCTCAAAAACTATGTTGTATCTCAAAAATCATGCCGTATCTCAAAAATCATTCTTTATCACAAAAACCATTCTTTATCTCACTAACTATGCAAGACTAATCCAAAAGGGCCATTCAGGGTGATTCTAACTCCCTATGGTCGGGGAGGTCGAATCATCGTGCACAGTACACACCACAATAATGAATCTTCCGCAAGGGCCATAACGATAAAAAACTTAGATCTAACCTCAAATCAGAGGAAAATCTAAGCCTGTGCACGTACCATGGTAATCAAAACACAACTAACTCCATTGTCTTCTCAACAAATGAGAGAGACGGGTAATAACCTAGTCAAGCATATATAGTGAGATATAAAACAATATCACAAGCCTTTTAGTGAGCATAAATCACAATATAATTTGATTCAAAGTCAATTCCAATATCCAATAATTTTTATGCTCATCACAATTCAAATCATAAATTTGCATTTTTCCATGAAAATTACCATCACAATTCAAAACATGTTCTATCATAACTTTCCAAAACATAATTTATTCAATCCATAACAATGCTTAATACTTGTGGAAATACCATTTCAAAAAGCTAAATTCATACATACTATAACAATTTCAATAATCATTGAATTAAATCCAGTGCTTGTTAAACATAATACATAAGAAAAATATGTCATTTAATCATATAAAATATTCAAAACAAAATCAGTTAAAAACTAGTTGTGCACAAACCTCTGATAACTGTCTCTTGGCTCTGACTTAGTGTTTCCTTCCCTTACCCTGAGTCTTTGCTAACTGAGAAATACAATTTGAAGTGTTTCAGTACTTATTTAAACTGTCTCTAACGATAATGCTTGATAAGTAATTCACTGAAATCTATTATTTGCTTAGTCAACCTAATATGTTGACCCTCTATGCATTCTAGGTAATTTAGGTTTTAATGTTACTAATATGTCACATTCAATAGTCTTTTAGGGTTGGTATATGTTACCAAATTCATTTCCATGTATATTGCATTTTCTTGCAATTTGCTGGATTCTAGGATACTAGTTTGACCTAGCCGGATGACCTAGTTCCCTCAGTTTTCGGGTTTCGGTCAAAACTACAAACTTGTAGATCTATGTCTTATTGCATGCAGGGCAAAATTTCAGGTCATTCTGAGTTATGTAGCCAAGTTATGGTCATTTTACTATTGCTGGTCAAAATGCATCAAAATTGGTCACTTTAGGTCATTTTAAGTCATTTTAGGTTCAGCCAGTTTTTGGACCCAAACTTGTGCAAGCTATTTGACTTCCTTATGGTAATTTCTGGGCTTTGGTGTCCTCATAAGACTTGTAGATATAGGTCTTAACTATTCATAGTCAAAATTTCAGTTCAATTGGACCTGTTTTGAGTGAGTTATGGCAAAAATACTAACTGCTGCCCAAATGGTAAATTTTCAGGCCTTAAATGCACTAATCCGGATTTGGTCACTTTTCAAGTTACCTTACAAGCAGAATTTTGGTAAGCTTCCTTCATGAAAGTTGGCACATTTGGTGCCTAGTTTCACCTCTAATTGGTCTCATACCAATTGGAGCCACACGCTTAAGGTTCTAGGCCCATAACATAAACTGCCCTATTGCATTTGTTCATTACTCATCAAAGAATACTTTCAACACTTACCAAACTATACATTCATGCCAATTCTGGTTTGTACCCTAACCTAATAAATACATGTCACAGCATATTTTTGGTCATTTTGGCAGCTTAAAATCACACTCAACATGCACCATTTAGTACAGAATTTTTCAAACTCAAATTACAACAATTCAATCACCTAACCTAGCTCATTTACATGTCCAACCTCACACCATCATACATATACGCAAGCTGCCATAATAATTATCACAATTCAACATTAATATTCTATAAGCCAAATATGAAATAACATCTTTATGGTTCACCAAACCAGGCTGCTGATTCATACATTACAGTCCATTAATTTCCAAGCTTCCAAATTCAAGTACACATTCACATATACTAAGTATACATCACCTAAATTAATTCCTACACACATAAACATTTAATCAACCCTTTAATCTACCATTTACAAGCAAGAATAAACTGCCCTCAAGGAGTTTCCATGGCTGCCAAAAATACACCTCTCCCTTTAAACATCAAACCTCAAAAATCTCTCCATAATTCAAGTACCCATAACATTCCTACTAACTTTAATGAAGCAACAACCCAAAAATACAAACTTACCACTTTGGAAACTCTTCAAAATCTCTCCAAAACTTGATCTTCTTGCTGCCTACCTACTGCCCAAGTGGTGTAGAATAGTTTTTGTGAAGGAAGCTAGTGAAAAATATGGCTAAATCATGGTTGCATGGCTTGGTTAAGCTTTGGCCATGGAGTTTCTTCAATGGAGGCTCAAGGCTGGTTCTTTAGCAAGGTGAAGAAGAAGATGCAATATGCCTAAATGAGGAGATAGTGGTCCACTTTGATGGGTGAGTGGAGCACTAAGCTTAATTTAATTTTAGTTTAATATAAGATTTCATTTTCCCACATTAAGCTTCCCATTTTTGCTATTTACATTAGATATCACTAATTTAATTTTTCATGACATTTTCCAAGTGTAATATCATTTATTTTTAGTGGACATTTAGGTCAAAAGACAACTCAGGGTGTCAAATGACCACAATGCCCCTGTTCAGGTTACATTCCTGATTTTTCGGTAACACCGGGTTTTGTCCGTTTTTCGATTTC
Source organism: Hevea brasiliensis (assembly GCF_030052815.1). Taxonomy (NCBI): domain Eukaryota; kingdom Viridiplantae; phylum Streptophyta; class Magnoliopsida; order Malpighiales; family Euphorbiaceae; genus Hevea; species Hevea brasiliensis. The sequence continues at coordinate 89,863,109 of NC_079504.1, read as the reverse complement.
TCACTTTTCTTTGTACTAATTAATTAATTTTTCTTTGATATTTTTAATGGTATTTATACTTTAATAGGCATTTATCTAAGTCCTAAAAATATTTTCTAGGGTTCCCTGCGGTCCAGGGCTAGTCAACGGTCTACGCACGACTTCCCGGTGCGGTCACCCATCGCTAGGGTTCTCGGCTCGCTTAACTTGGTTACATTTCTTTGCTATTATTTTTCCTTTGTTTTTATTGTATTTTCTTTTCTTGTATTTCATTATTTTATGTCTCCTCACTCATATCAAAGTGTAGTTCTAGGCATCCTAGCTGTCCGGACAACACTGGTCACTAGAACAGTAGAACGCACTACCGAACTTAGGGGTGTTACAATCCTAGCAGTCCGGATAACACTGGTCACTGGAACAGTAGAACGCACTACCGAACTTAGGGGTGTTACATAAATCATCTCATAATCAAGACACACAATTAAACCATATAATCAACAATCTAAATGGCAAATATAGTGGCTCTGATACCAATTAAAGGAGCGGGAGCATGAAAAACATAAGTTTATACCATTGAATTCAAAAATTTTCACCTAGGGTCACATGCATCATGCAAGATTTATTTTTATCTATTTGATTTCAATGATAAACAACATATTAAAACTCTTTTAATATATTTTTGGATTTGTATTTTCTATTTAAGATTTTAAAATTAATCAGATTAATTTTAGAACCCTAGATTAAATTAAGAATATATACACTAACTTCTTGATGCACTGCAGTATATTTGTGCTTTTGATATGCGTCTTCAAGACACCAGATGTTGTTCCTCTAGCTTGTCCACACTAAGAACAACTATGGCAGCCGTTGAACAGCTTCTAAAGCTTTTTCTATTAATTAGGAAATCAAGTTTTGCCTTTTTAAGAGATTAAAGATGTAAACAGGACAATAGAAACAATTTCTAGTATTTTTAATTCAGGAGATTGTTTGCTAATCTCATGGAATAGATCAGAGAAGAAGATGAAGAGGAGGGAGACCTTCTTGGGTGGCAGCACCAAAGAAAATAGCTACTGGTTGTGTTATTTTCTTTTCATAACAACACTTATATAGCTAGGTCAACACATAAAACCCTTGTCACATGTCACCCTCTGATTGGTTCTAGGTTTAATTGACCCAATCACATTGTGCCAAGTGTCAAACATATATTTAATCTTAATTTTAATCATCTTACATGATTAAAAGACATTTGGCAAGTTTATGTGTAGTGCCATGTGTCACCATCTCATGGTGTCACATGCCACCCTATGAAATGACCAAAATGCCCTTGTGTCTTAATTTTGAGTTCTCAACCCAAAATAATTATTTCTCTTCTTCTAATCAATTTATATCAAATATAAATTAATTAATTAATCTTTATTAATTAATTTCTCATTAATTAAATTCATATTTAAACACTTTAAATATAAATTTAACTTGTACTGTACATCCAATAACCTATATTTGGTTTCAAGTCATGCTAGGGACTTTGCAATCTAATTGCAAACAAAACCTATTTGATTAATCAATTAAACTCTTTAATTAATTAATTAAATCATATTTAATTAGGTGATAACTTGTGTATTGGGTTGTAATTTCGTTTATTTAAGTTCTTGTAAATTTTCCTTGGTATGCCAAGGATTACTATGTAATATTGGATTGCAAGAAGTTCAAGGAGGTCAAGAGCATTGATGGGATCAGTGGGAGAAATTCAAGATCAAGTGTTGATTATGTACTCCTTCAGCAACTCTTGTAAAATGAATGAATGAAATGCACCTAGGAATGCCCTGATTCAATTATTAGTGGCTCAGAATTAAATCTCTTAGAAAGTCCATGATCATACCATATTTATTTATTGTCCATGAATACATGAGATGTATGTGAATGTATGTAGTATATAATATATGCATGCTAAATGGATAATGTGTAAAGTGAGACCTTAATAGTAATTAGGATGACCATAAAATCTTCCAAACAAATAATTAAGTTGGAAATGCTATAATTAAAGTAATTATAACATGGGCCCTCCATTGAGGTAATTATTTTAAGAAATTTTAAATACTTGCATAAGATGCAATTAATTTAAGAGATTTTCTTAAGAATAATTGTTAAGCATGAGATGTTGTAAATATGTAAATGGTTTGGTGGCCAATATTGGATGTACCTGAGGACATTAAAATTATTTGCATATTACTGGCTCAATGGGATCAACTTAACTAATGCAAGATAAATCAATAATGGATGTACCTGAGATTTTGAGCATTAGGTGTGACACCCCTTACCCGTCTACAGTATAGGCAAGCAAGATATGCCACACAGTGTGCCGGAGCACCAAATCATATTTTCATTACAATTTACTCATTTTAATTCATTTATTTATAATTTTGATTAATCTGAATTTTTTGCAAATTTTATAAAAATTTCGGCAGAGTGCCGGCTGTAAATTGAAAAAACAGTTCTTCTGAATCTGTTAAAAACACTTCCAATATAATCATAATTTCAATCTCAGTCAACCACCAACATCTTTCCACAATTTCTCAAAAGACATCAATATTTCAAAAATTCAATTCATTCATATCATACTCAACTCCATAAGAAAAACTCAAATTATTACTGAACACAGTTCATAAATAATTACATCAAAAGCATAATTACATGCATTTAAGATATACATAACAAAATTTACAAATATAAGAGACCAAAAACAGCCTAATGTGCTACCAATGCACTGCAAATGTGAGGTGACTTTGGACTCTGTGTACAGATCTGAAAGCTCATCTAGTATGAGGTCTGCTGGACTCCCCAGCTATGTCTCCAGTACCTGCGCGTGGCAAAAGCAACACGCTAAGTAATTCTGCTTAGTGGTGACAATATAAAATAAAATAACTAAAATAACATAAATATGCAGAATGTATGTTTACATTTTAGGTACACTTAATTTTTGACATTTATTGCAGTATTATTCAATTAAAATTTGAAAAGATTTATTATCATCGCCCGAGTAACTCATACTAGTCGACTTGACTGGATAAATGGGTAAACTGGCACTGGGTACTAAGTACCTCGGACCATCACACCATCAGTTACATTGTGTCTCCCAGTGTGTAACAGAACAACTAATAAGCTGTAATAATTATCAAGGATAAAACCCAAGTATAATAACTAAATCAACATAGCCAAAGGCTATTTTACCACAGAATGGCATGAAGCTATATGCAGTACTACTAACAGAACCCTATTGGCTTGCCAACCTATCCAAACCAATCTTGTTAGGTGTACTAGGGCATGTTACATTCATAATTTATACAATTCTTGAAATTTATGTTTAGGTGTTACTATTCATTTCATTAGTCAACAAAAATATTGACTTTTGCATAGACAATAGGTACATTGGTTTTAATACTCCTAACATACCAAATTTTGCATTCTAAAATTGTTGGTATTGGTTGCCAATACCATTTCTAAGCTTAATGTTAATTGTTCTAAATTTTCAGTTTTCAAGCTTTGTATTTACTATTCCATTAGTCATTTTTGCAGTGGGAATTTGGCAAAGTTGTCAACATGAAAGTTGTTCCTTATTGTGTTTAGTTACATTTCCTTTTTTGAATCACTCCATTTGGAGTTTTGTAACTCAAGTTATGGCCTAAATACCATGACTGGCCGGATTGCCAATTTCCCAGATTTTCTGGATTGACCAAATCTACAGTGTTTTGTGCAGTGACTGCAGGTTACCTTTTGAACATGTTATGATCAAAATTTGTGTTAGGTTTCTTCATGAAAGTTGTAGGTCTATGTCTCATCTTTTTTTTTTTTGGTAAAATTTCAGGTCAATTGGACCTTTCTACACTAAGTTATGATCAAATGAATAAACACTATTCATTTAGTCATTTTGCCCAGGCAGAATGCAGGTCACCCGGATTAGGGCAATCTTTAAAGCAACTTGGTTTGGTTTTCTGGGCATGATTTCTTCACAAAAGTTTTGCCATTATGTGTCTAGTTTCATGTCCAATTGGCATTGTACCAATTGAACCTCTACAACTCTAGTTTTTTGCTGCCCAAACCTGCTGGACTCATACCCAATCCTGCAGGTCACCAAGGACAGCCACACCAACTTCAATTCCCACTAAACCAACCACTTGATTTCTTATTCATACATAACCAAATGGTCACTAATTGATCATTAAAACCTACTTTAACCATTACATGATCAAAGTCTCAATTTCATCCCAAACCCTAGCTCAACTATCTCAAAACATGCATTTAACTTGCATTTCATTATTCCACTCAAGAGACTAATACTAAAGGCAGCCATACTACCATTTTAGTTCCATGAAATCATCAAAAACTTACCACATCCAAGGCTGTCGAAAATGTGGGATGGGCATACACATGATATTTATTAAATTTCTTTGTAAATTTACACTCAATCATACTCCTTCAACATGAATTGAAAGAGAAAAGGCAAGTTAAGTCACTAACCTCTAATGGAGTGAATTTCAAACTTGCTAGAGTTCTTCCTTTACACTTCCTATTGCTCCGAAGAGCTTCACCAAGATGAAATACCAAGGTTTTATATTGCTAAGTTAGGGTTTTGTTGACAGAGGACTAAGGGAAGGGAGCTTTGTTAACTTGAAAATGGTGGAGTGAGGGAAAGAGCCTAGCTTATACATGGATAGGTCCCAGGAATAGTTAATGAACTTAAGATGTCCTGACCTGTCTCATTTTAAATGGTATAAAGATACCTTTTTTGCCCTTATCTTTACTAGGGAAGATAATCAATTTGACTTTTGGAAAGAAAAATTTCTTTCTGGGTTACCCTCGTTATTTGCTGAACGAGTTAAGAAACAAATTAGAGACAAAAATGATGGAGCACTTCCATATAACCATTATACTTATGGAGAACTAGCCTCATAAGTAGTTTCTGCAGGAGTAGCATTATGCAATGAATTAAAAATTCATAGACAAATGCAAAAAGAAAAACTCACCGGTAAAAGAATACTCGGTGATTTCTGCGAACAAATAGGACTTCCACCCATAACTTTTCCTTATAAAAGAAAAGTTAAAGGGGGCAGGAGAATAGGAAAAGGTAAAAAGAAAACCTATAGTATAAAAGGTATTATAAGAAAGAAAAAGGTGAATCATCTAATAGAAAAACTCCAAAAAAGAAAACAAAATCTTTTAAAAAGAAGAAAAAAGAGTCTGAAGTAGTCTGTTATAAATGCGGAAAACTAGGACACTACGCTAATAGGTGTAGAGTAAAACAGCAAATACAAGCTCTGTCAATTGATGAAAATCTTAAAGAATCATGGATAAAAATATTCTTAAATGATAGTGAACCTGAAGACTTAGAAGTTAATGTGGTAGACTATACTGTTGAAGAATCTTCTAGTGAATCTGATAAACAATCAAAGTGTGATGAAAACTGTGACTATTACAAGTCACTATGTACCTTAAATGGTCTGTGTGTCTTAACTAAAGAAGAAGATTTAATCTTAGGTCTTATAGACAAGATTGAAGACCAGGAAGAGAGACGAAATAAGTTAAAAGAATATTTAACTTTGTATAGGGATAAAAGTCCTTTAGAAAAGAAAATAGAAGAGAAGAAAAATCCATATGATCTTAAAGAAATTATGGAAAAAATTAAAGCGGCTAAAATGCCAAGAGAACCTACAATAAAAGAATTAAGACAAGAAATTAATTCGATAAAAACTGAATTACATCACTTAAAAGAAAGAGTAGTTTTACTCGAAGTAAAAAATGAATCTCCGCTAATAGCTGAGCAAGAAGAAGAAGAAGAAGATAAGGTTAAAGATAATACTAATAGTATTAACCTTCAGTATGTTAATAGAATAGATCGAGTTGTTACTCACAAATGGCATACAAGAATTACCATAGTTGCTCAAAAGGAGTACTTATTTAGTACAATAGCCTTAATAGATTCAGGCGCCGATTTATGCTGTATAAATGAAGGATTAGTACCCTCAAAGTATTTCTCTAAAACTATAGAGGAATTACATACAGCAGATAGTAGCAAGATGAGTGTAAGGTTTAAATTATCAGACACGGTTGTCTGTAACCAAGGAATATGTTTTAAAATCCCCTTTATTTTAGTAAAAGGATTATCTCATCCAGTAATATTAGGAAACCCATTTCTACACATGCTGTACCCAATTAAATCAATATCAGAAAAGGGAATTGTTTCTGAAATAGAGGGAAAAGAGATTATTTTTGAATTTATCTCTTTACCAATAAAAAGAGAAATTGATGTGCTTAAAAGTAACATCAAGAATAAAGAAAAATTTATAAATTCTCTAAAAAGAGAAGTAGGATACAAAACCGTGGAAGAAAAGTTTAATGAACCTAAAATACAAAGAAAAATCAAAAGTTTACATGATGAAATGCTTAATAGCATTTGTGCTGACATTCCTAATGCCTTCTGGGCTAGAAAAAGACATGTGGTTAATCTACCATATGAGCCCGACTTTGATGAAAAAATGATACCAGCCAAGGCCCGGCCCATTGCAATGGGTCCAAGACAACTAGAAATCTGTAAACACGAAGTTGCTAACCTCGAAGCAAAAGGGCTTATTAAAAAAAGTCAAAGCCCATGGAGCTATCCAGCTTTTTATGTTGAAAATGCTGCTGAATTAGAAAGAGGAATTCCTAGACTAGTCATCAATTATAAGCCTTTAAATAAGGCCCTTAGATGGATCAGATATCCATTGCTTAATAAAAGAGATCTGTTAAGCAGATTCTATGAGGCCCAAATATTTTCAAAGTTCGATATGAAATCTGGCTATTGGCAAATCCAAATAGCTGAAGAAGAAAGGAATAAAACTGCCTTTACTGTACCATTTGGGCATTACGAATGGAATGTGATGCCATTTGGGCCTAAAAATGCCCCATCATAATTTTAAAAGATTATGAACGAAATATTTAATGCTTATTCAACATTTGCAATAGTATACATTGATGATGTTCTTATTTTCTCCAGAACAATAGATCAACATTTTAAGCACTTAAATGTGTTTATCAAAGTTTTAAAAATAAATGGTTTAGTAGTCTCAGCCAATAAGATAAAACTCTTCCATACTAAAGTAAGATTTTTAGGACATAACATAGAAAAAGGATCTAATATTCCCATAGATCGAGCCATTGAGTTTGCCGATAAATTTCCTGACGAAATAAAAGACAAAACCCAATTACAGAGATTTTTAGGTAGCCTCAATTATGTTGTTGACTTTTATAAAAGTTTAGCACAAGATGCCAAACCACTTTTTCAAAGATTGAAAAAGAATCCAATACCCTGGACCCAAGAACACACCTTATCTGTCAAAAAAATAAAACAAAGAGTCAAATCATTACCCTGTCTGGCTATTCCTCATCCTGAAGCCTTTAAAATAGTGGAAACAGACACATCTGACAAAGGATTCGGAGGCATTCTAAAACAAAGAATTGTCGACAAAGAAACCCTGGTTAGATTTACTAGCGGTATATGGACAGGACCAAGAGTTAATTACTCTACTGTTAAAAAAGAGATCTTATCTATAGTTCTCTGTATACAAAAGTTTGAATCTGATTTATCAAATCAGAAATTCCTTATAAGGGTTGATTGTAAGAGTGCTAAAGAGATACTCTTAAAAGATGTTAAAAACATTGCTTCAAAATAAATATTCGCTAGATGGCAAGCCATCTTATCTACATTTGACTTTGATATAGAATTCATCAAGGGAGAAAATAATTCTTTGCCTAATTTTTTAACTCGTGAATTTCTTACAGGACATGAGTTCAAAGGCACTAATGACTCCCTCAAAGCAAACCCATGAGGTATCGCCTCCTCCGCCTAAAATGGTGGATAAACTCAGAGAAGATGCTTATGCTATCAGCATTGAAGCTAATAATGCAAAAGAGGTTAATTACCCCTACATCCCTATTAGCTACTGTTTCCTTATGCCAATGGATAAAAAACATAAGGACCTAAAACCTTATGAGGTTGCCAATTTTTACACTGACCACCATACAGTGAATCCTTATTTACCCAAGGACTACACTTATTACCAAGCCATCTTAGCCGAAACTGATTCGGTTGTCTTTTCTCCAATAGAAAGGTCTGCTAATGAGTGGGCATTCAGCAAATTCATAATTAAAAGGATAATATCCTATGATGATTGGGGAGATTCACTGTTCAAGCAAAAGGAATTAAATTTCAGAAAACCCAGGTACTTTAATTATTTTGATTATATGCAAGCTTGGACTGGAGCCTTAATATATGAAAATAGGCAAAGGAAGTTTAGCTAGTTCATACAGTTCCAGTTAGACAAAGATTCTTGGAAATTTCCTTCTTGGTTCTATGAATGGTTTTTCAATTGGGGACTTTTTCCTATAGCTCTACCTAATAAGGTCAGAGAAGTTTATGAGCAGTTTGCTGACTCGAATAAATCCTTAAAGGATCCAAGACTATTATTCACTATCCTATATAAAATTCCCTGGATAGTTAGATGGGATTATATCATCTCAAAAAAGAAATATAAAAATTTTTCGAGTTCTCTACAGAGCATGTTCCATGGTTAACTCGAAGAGTCCTAATTAAATGGTGGGATAAATGTGAGTTCTTTGAACCGCCTTCAATATACTCCTCCAAAGGACTAATTCATCTGGCTAAACAGCCATTAGTATCCAGTCCATCAGTCTCTTCCAATCTTACTGACCTATTCAAAGATCTACTCAAGTCAGTACCAAAAGACGAGCTTCACCGACAGTTGTTTAATGCATTATCAGAAGACAACAAAGAAGCCAGCTCAAAAGTTGCCAGCTCAAAAGCAAAAGATTCAGCTGATTGTTCAAGAGCCCACGATAAAGAAGAAAGTGACAGTGACACTGACATGGAAGGACAATACTTTGAAGATAGCCAAGACCCTTATGGACTGTAGAGGGTACGAAGATTCTTATTAGTACTAAAAGTGTTTGTGTTTGAGCATCTGTCATGTCTAAAAGACACACTACTGATAGCCATCCACTATTGCCAGCCATCCACTCATCCTTGTCTACCACAAAAAGTGACGTCCTCAATGACGCCAGAAGATTCTCTCTAGCTCCTATAAGAAGGACTCCCGACCTGCTCAACGAGTAGAATGCAGTATGCAATAAAAGTCTTTAAGTTTTTCTCTGTAAAAGTTCTTAGTCTCTCTATTCCACCTTTTGTTTTGTTCAAAGTGTTCTAAGTGTATACTGTTTTATAAATAAAATATATGGTATTTTCTCAATCTCAATCTGCTTTCTCTTGAGTAAGTAATGAAATAGATGTGTTAATTAATCAAGCAAAAGAACTTAACCAAGAACTTGAAACACTATCCTTGACTACTGTGGATCTTCTTGGACAACCATCTGGTAAGTACGATTACTGGGTTTACTATTCTTCTCCACCATTTGCAAACATACCAAGCTCGTCCATTACCCCTACTGGTTGGGACGACGACTGTAGCTCTGTAAGTATTACTACTTAAATACTATTCTATAGCACTGTTCATTATACTATGATAAGTATGCTCTGCACTTGCCCTAAATAGGGGCCCTGTGCATCAGAAATCTCTTTATTAATTATGTTTACTTATGTCTACTTATATCGAGCATGTTGTTTTTTATTTATTATGCATTAATTTAACTAATAGACTAGAAGTAGAAAATCTTAAAGAAGAACTAGTAAGAGATGGCACTAATCTATGCAATCAACATCTAGAAACCCACAGCATCTATTGTGATTGTCGAGAACATGAAAGGACTTTAGTGTTGTTCCATGTCATTAGTGTTGTTTCGTGTCATTATAAGTCTCTTAGATATCTGGTTAAGAAATAATAATTTCTAAATATTGTATTAAATGTTTCCCATCCTTTCTCTTTTCTGTTTTCTGCCATATTCTTTCTCAACAAAATGGTATATCAGTTGGAAACTAGTAAATGCTTGAGCCCTTCATTGGTGGAAGGTAGAGCAACTTCTAAACACAATGCCACGTGCTACTTTTAGATCCTTCACTCTCAAGTGGTATCAGAGCCAAGTTAGAGGTAGAAGTGGTCATAAGTTCTAGTGAAACCCAAGTCGCGTATCCTACAGCTGAAGAAGCCGAGAGAAAGGCGTGTTAGGCAATTGGAGTAACATCATTGACAGTGATCTAAAACAAATGGACAAACTATTCTCTAGCTTGTTTGGTAGCTCTAGGAGTGCTAGGTTCGAAGAAAAGGAAAAGAAAAAATCAAAAAATAAAGAAATACTATTGTTGTCTAATATAAAAAATAATCTAAGTAATTGGAAGTTGCCTCCCATCTCTTCTAATCTTATCTATAAATCTAATACTAGTTTCTGGTTTAAATCAGATTATGTAGTTAAAACTGTAGAACAAGCCTCTCCTATCCATGAAGGATTACATTCCAGGAGTCTGTTTTCTGAAGATCTTTTAAAAAAGCATCAAAAGGAATGTTCCTTCCTTCATATAGGAATGATTCAAGTTGCTCTTAAACCTGCAACTAGGCTAGGATTAAACACCTCAGCTTTAATTTGTGTCCGAGACAAGAGACATAATAACTTCAATGATTCCTTATTAGGAATAGTCGAATCATCTTTATGTGATGGCCCGATTTATTTTTCGTGCTATCCCAATTTTACTCTATCTATAGATGATCCTCATATCATGAAAGCTTTATCTTTGGATATTAAAACATTTGGTTATGACATGTTACTAGGATCTGAAAATATAATTCTTATTTATAGAATCCATTACAAGGCAATGAACACCGTAGTTCCTAACTTAAGGGAAGAAGCCACAAAAATAATTTCTCCAAAAGGAACCACAACCTTCTTTGTCACAGACTTAGGAAAAGGAAACTTAATAGTTCCAAAATCCATTGAGTGGGAATAAGTTAAACTACCTAAAAATTGGATATTAGAAGAAGCAATTCCTCCTAAAAAGGAAGAATCAAGTGACCTTGAATCAATAGTAGAAACAAACCAAGGAATTATAGCAATATCTTTTGCTAAGACAAGGTCAAGACATTCATTCTCTGGTAGGTCGGTAATTTCAAAACCAATCCTACCTAGATCTTCATTTTCAGGAATAGAACCTTTGGGAAGAACAAATTCAATGGGAAGAACAAATTCAAAAGGAGGAACCCAAAGAACTAAAGAACAAGTGGCCCAGCCCTTGTATGAGAACCTAAGAAGTATCCTTTTAAGCCCAAAAAATTCAATAGGTCTAAAAAGGCCTAAAAGCCCAACTCCATCGGATATGGGCTATGACAAAGAAAGTCTGAAACCTCTATTTAAAATTATGGCCTTAACCAAGGAAGAAACTCAATGTGAAAAAATGGTTTCAAATGAACTTTTCAAAAAAAATTAATTAATTTACAATTCCAAAGAAACATAAAAGAAATAAATCCAATTACATTGGTCTTTTATAGTCCATGATCATCCATCATGCATATCACTATTTAACAATTAAATAAAACATACATACTTAAATTAAATTGAGTATCTCATATTCAACTTAAAAATCCTGATTTGAATATGATTCAAATAAATTTAAAAATTCAGATTTGAATCTCATTCAAATAAATTTAAAAATTCAGATTTGAATCACATTCAAACAACCTTAAAAATTCAGATTTGAATCACATTCAAACAATTTTTAAAAAATCATATTTGAATCACATTCAAATAATTTTTTAAAAATTCAGATCTGAATATTATTCAAATAACTTTAAAAATTCAGATTTGAATATGATTCAAACAACTTTAAAAATTTAGATTTGAATCACATTCAAACAACTTTTAAAATTCAGATTTGAATCACATTTAAATAATTTTTAAAATTCTGATTTGAATTAAAATTTAATTGTGTGATTAAAATTACTAATTAAACACTTTAATTAGTCATAGGATAGGCCTTAAATCATACAACAATTGCAAAATTAAAAAGACAAACCTTTGCACCACCCATGAAGCCAAACCATGCGCACCATATTGGTGTTCTTCAAGCATGCCGCCACACATCTATTACAACCAGCAATGGATAAATAATCTCATGATCAAAACACACAATTAAACCATATAATCAACAATCTAAATGGCAAAATAGTGGCTTTGATACCAATTAAAGGAGCGGAAGCGTGAAAAACACAAGTTTATACCATTGAATTTAAAAATTTTCACCTAGGGTCACATGTGTCATGCAAGATTTATTTTTATCTGTTTGATTTCAATGATAAACAACATATTAAAACTCTTTTAATATGTTTTTGGATTTGTATTTTCTATGTAAGATTTTAAAATTAATCAGATTAATGTTAGAACCCTAGATTAAATCAAGAACATATACACTAACCTCTTGATGCACTGCAGTATATTTGTGCCTTTGAGATGCATCTTTAGGACACCAGATGTTGTCCCTCTAGCTTGTCCACACCAAGAACACCTATGGCAGCCCTTGAACAGCTTCTAAAGCTTTTTCTATTAATTAGAAAATCAAGTTTTGCCTTTTTAAGAGATTAAAGATGTAAACAGGATACTAGAAACAATTTCTAGTATTTTTAATTCAAGAGATTGTTTGCTAATCTCATGGAATAGATCAGAGAAGAAGATGAAGAGGAGGGAGACCTTCTTGGGTGGCGGCACCAAAGAAAATAGCTGCTGCTTATGTTGTTTTCTTTTCATAACAACACTTATATAGCCAGGTCAACACATAAAACCCTTGCCACATGTCAACCTCTGATTGGTTCTAGGTTTAATTGACCCGATCACATTGTGCCAAGTGTCAAACCTATATTTAATCTTAATTTTAATCATCTTACATGATTAAAAGACATTTGGCAAGCTTAAGTGTAGTGCCATGTGTTACCATCTCATGGTGCCATATGCCACCCTGTGAAATGACCAAAATGCCCCTGTGTCTTAATTTTGAGTTCTCAACCTAAAATAATTATTTCTCTTCTTCTAATCAATTTATATCAAATATAAATTAATTAATTAATCTTTATTAATTAATTTCTCATTAATTAAATTCATATTTAAACACTTTAAATAAGAATTTAACTTGTACTGTACATCCAATAACCTAGATTTGGTTTCAAGTCATGTTAGGGACTTTGCAATCTAATTGCCAACCAAACCTATTTAATTAATCAATTAAACTCTTTAATTAATTAATTAAATTATATTTAATTAGGTGATAATTTGTGTATGTGTGTGACTTACTAGGCTTATCATTAATTGGCAATGAGATATGATATCAACTCTTAATATCATCAGAACTCTTTCTTACCATAAATGATTTCTCTAAATTATTTTATGTAACTCATAAACCATGGTTAACACCTAGCATAGCATGCCATAGCCACCTATTCAGTAATAAGGTTTACCTTAAATGAACCTATAATCATATGTTACCATGCACTAGAATCTCTCTGTTAGAAAATCCCAACTCAAGCTAGAGTCATGGTTTATGTCAAACCCCATTAGCTATGAATATTATGTTCTCTTTTAATTCCAGTTCTTGATTAAAAGATTTTCTCATCAGAAACTCTTTTCTGATTAAATCTTTCTGTCCTGGCTAGGAACTTGAAACATCAAGAACAATTAAATGAACATAGGATTTTATCTCTATTTACTTAGAGGAACAGATTCCATCTTGATCAACACCTACCTCCATATATAACTAGTATGAGCCAACACATGCCCATATACCCATACACAGTACAAGTATGAAAGCAGTATCAAACTCAAACCACCTATATACAAGATAACTATGCTATGTCAGGTCTAAAGATTAGATGCACTGATATGATTTATGACAATACATTGATAAGAGTAAACTCCATGTGCTTGTCATAAGTGTCACTGGTTCGGCCTACTTATCATGTATAAGTACCTATCATGTTTGTTATATGGCATGAGACTCACCATTCCATCTTATTTATAACTTGAGAACAAACATGAATACAATCTTTATGGATAAGTCATGTCCTTATTATGAAGTATCCTCGATTGTGAACCTATTTATGATAATTTGTGCTAGAAATACTGTCACTCATATTCTTAACAACTTAAGAATAGAGTTTCTAACAAAATATCAACGGACCTTTTCTATTACACATAAATATATTATATAAACAGAAAAGTGGAAATGCCTTTTATTAATAAAAACATGTACAAGATACATACTAAATGATATGCTCTAGGGCATACTACTAACAGTGGGATCCTCTTGTTTTTGAGTTCTTTCACTTCTTGTGCTAAGATTCTGACTGGTTCTTCTTTATATGTCGAATCAGGTTGTACAATTATCTCCTCTGCTGAAATGACATGTGAAGGATCTGATCTGTATCTCCTAAGCATCGACACATGGAATACATTGTGAATCTCATCCAGCTCAGGTGGTAAAGCTAGCCTGTAGGCTACTGAACCCACACATTCAATGACATCGTATGGACCAATAAACCTAGGGCTTAACTTACCCTTCTTACCAAATCTTAGCACTTTCTTCCAAGATGATACCTTGAGAAACACCTTATTGGACCTCATTCTCTATATCCTTTCTCCTCAGGTCGGCATATGACTTTTATCTGTCTGAGGTGACTTTCAAATTGTCTCTGATGAGTTTCACTTTTTCCTCAATCTGTCCCACTAAGTCTGGGCCCACTACTTTCACTTCCCCCATTTCTGTCCAAAATAAGGGAGTCTTATATCTCCTCCCATATAATGCTTCATATGGAGCATTTTTATGTTGGCTTGGTAGCTGTTGTTGTAAGCAAACTCTACCAAAGGAAGATACTTCTCCCAACTTCCTTCAAAATCAATGATGCTGCTTCTTAACATATCCTCCAATACCTATCATATCATATCATTCATGTCATTAATATCAGGTCATTGTTATCATTCCTTTAACAATTACAGTAATTCATTAAGTTTTAAGGGTTACCTAAATCACCCTTTCTGACTGTCCATCTGTCTGTGGATGAAAAGTCATACTAAAGCGCAGTTGAGTGCCTAAAGACTTTTGTAGCCTCTTTGAAAACCTCGAAGTAAATCTCGGGTCTTGATTAGATATGATTGATGTTGGCACTCCATGTAGTCGGACTATCTCATCTATATAAATCTCTTCTAATCTCTCCAGTGAGTAGTCGGCTCTAACTAGTAGGAAGTGAGTTAACTTGGTCAATCTATCTACAATCACCCATATAGTATCATGCTACCTCTGTGTCAATAGTAGCCCAATGACAAAATCCATGGTGATGCAGTCCCATTTCCACTCTGGTATGAATATAGGCTGCAACAACCCTGATAGAACCTGATGCTCAGCCTTAACTTGCTGGCATGTCAAACATCTGGTCACAAAATCACCAATCTCTTTCTTCATTCCAGGCCACCAATAATGTGTTTTTAGGTCTTGGTACATCTTGGTACTTCCTAGGTGTATAGCATGGAAGCTACTGTGCTCTTTTTTTAAGATATTATTCTTCAGTTCCTCATCTCCTGGTACACATATTTTGTCTTTATAATATAGGCACCCATCTCTTTTCAACTAACAATCAGTCTCCTTCCCCTCTTGAGTTCTGCCTATAACAGTTAGCAACTTTTCATCCCTTAGCTGCGTTTCTTATATTTGCTGCAGCAAGCTTAGCTTTACAAGCAACTAATGTCACACCCTACCCCTCTGTAAGGCATAACATGATCCCGTAGTATACCTAATGAATTACCAACTCCGTCTACTGATAACCCATTAAATACACTACAAGGGATTTTCAAAACTTTTCTTACTTCTTTTACAGTGGTGAGCACTATTTACAGGTGTTAAAACCTTTTGAATCAAGTGATAGAATTGACACATTTGAATTATTTGGAATTTCAGAAAATTTTGGCAGAGTGCCGTATTTTGGATAAAACAGTTCTTAAAACGAAAAGCACTTCAATATGTATTTGCAAATCTCAACTCCAACATATTTCTCAACACAATATTTTTCTCAACTCAAATCCGCAGTGATTTTTCAAAGACTGAGATACAAGAAATATAATACAAAACTATTCAAATAAATGAAATCTCAAATTTACATTTACAATAATTTACATTTAATTACATACCAAAATATTTTACAAGAGTTTCTATACAACTACTCAAATAATTTACATACATATTATTACATGCATACATCAAAACCTATGTACATGGGTATACCTATGATATACTTGGAGCTGATCTGAATATATCTTCAAGGAAATTTACTTACTGCTCTATGCTCTTCTTACCTGCGATAGCATACAAAGCTATCGCTGAGTGGTGAACTCAGTGGTGCACAACTATAATTTAAAACATAGTACAATATACATTGACAAAATTTAAAGTAAATAATTTGGAAATCTGAATACTCATCAAATTCCACAACTCAAAATATTCATTGTCAATAATGTAAATCATTTGTATAAATGACTTTGATCACAAGATTCAATTTATCAAATCATGACTATCCATTTAAATAATTCTAACAAAATCAATTATACATAAACCATAATTGAAATCAAAATTCCTTACCATTTAAAAGCCATTCTGTATCTCAAAAATCATTATGTATTTCAAAAATCATACTGTATCTCAAAAATCATACTGTATCTCAAAAATCATACAGTATCTCAAAACTCATTCTTTATCTCAAAAATCATTCTTTATCTCACTAACTATGCAAGACTAATCCGAAAGGGCCATATTCGATGTGATTCTAACTCCCTATGGTCGGGAGGTCGAATCGATTCTAACTCCCGTGGTCGGGAGGTCGAATCATCGACCATCACAATAATGAATCTTCCGCAAGGGCCATAACGATAAAATAAACTTAGATCTAACCTCACATCGGAGGAAAATCTAAGCCATGGTAATCAAAACACAACTAACTCCATTGTCTTCTCAACAAATGAGAGAGACGGGTAATAACCTAGTCAAGCATCTATAGTGAGATATAAAACAATATTACAATCCATTTAGTGAGCATAAATCACAATATAATTCGATTCAAAGTCAATTCTAATATCCAATAATTTTTATGCTCATCACAATTCAAATCATAAATTTGCATTTTTCCATGAAAATTACCATCACAATTCAAAACATGTTCTATCACAATTTTCCAAAACATATTTTGTTCAATCCATAACAATGCTTAATACTTGTGGAAATACCATTTCACAAAGCTAAAATCATACATACTATAGCAATTTCAATAATAATTGAATTAAGTCCAATGCCTGTTAAACATAGTTCATAAGAAAATATGTCATTTAATCATATAAAATATTCAGAACAAAATCAGTTAAAAACTAGTTGTGCACAAACTTCTGATAATTGTCTCCTGGTCTGGACTCAGTGTTTCCTTCCATTTTCTTGAGTCTTTGGTAACTGAGAAACACAATTTGAAGTGTTTCAGTGCTTAATTAATTTGCCTCTAATGATAATGTTCGATAAACAATTCACTGAATACCTTTATTTGCTTAATTACCTAATATACCGACCCTTGATGCGTTTTCTAGGTAAATTAGGTTTTAGTGTCCTTTATATGTCACATTCAATAGGATTTTAGGGTTGGTACGTGCTACCAAACTCAATTCTATGTATATTGTGTTTTCTTGCATTTCATTGCAAATTGCTGGATTTCGGGATACTAGTTTGACCTAACCGGACGGCCTAGTTCCCTCAGTTTTCGGTCAAAACTACAAACTTGTAGATCTATGTCTTATTGCATGCGGGGCAAAATTTTAGGTCAATCCGAGTTAAGTAGACCAAGTTATGGTCATTATACTATTGCTGGTCAATTAATATCAATTTAGGTCAATTTTAGGTCAATTTGGTCAACTTTGGTTCGGCCAGTTTTTGGACCCGAACTTGTGCAAGTTGTTTGACTTGCTTATGGTCATTTCTGGGTTTTTGTGTCTTCATAAGACTTGTAGGTATGGGTCTTAACTATTCATGGTTAAAATTTTAGGTCAATTGGACCTGTTTTGAGTGAGTTATGGCCTAAACACTCACTGCTGCCCAAATGGTCAGTTTTTAGGTCTCAAGTGTACCTAATCCGAATTGGTCATTTTTCACATCACCTTGCAAGCAGAATTTTGGTATGTTCTCTCAATGAAAGTTGGCACATTTTGTGCCTAGTTCCACCTCCAATTGGTCTCATACCAATTGAGGTTACACATTTAAACTTATTGGCTAAAATGTACACTGCCCTTGGTTACTTTGCTTAACACACATTAATTACACACATTTACCTTGCAATTTGTTTACTTCTCTACCAATCTGTTTTGGTACATTACCAAAAGCATATTCTACTTTACACTAACATTACTTTGGGCAGATTACAATTACCCTCAACACACCAAATATAATTCACATTTACAAGTTCTAAGTACCATTACATACACACCTAACCATTACAAATCTTACATACACTTTACAATATCAATCTCCATACATATCCATCAATCCTTCTAGGTCAATATTCTGCCTACACTTCCATGAGTCCATACATTTACTCAAGTGTTCCCAAGCTGCCGAAAATTATCCTTCAACATCAAAGTGCCCTACAATTTACCAATTCCCATCCAAGTGCATAAATCACCATATATATGTGAAATAATTCACTAGGATATTAAATCACCATGATCAACATTATTTCTCATCAATGCGTGACTCCATGGCTGTCCAAAAATGGCTATCTCAATAACTATTTAAACTTTAAAATTTCCTTCACAAAACTAACACCCATAACATGAACATAAAGTTTAACAAAGGAATTCTCAAAAATGTAAACTTACCTTTAATTGTAACTTGCTAAACCTTCACCAAACTTCTCAAATTTGGTGTCAATATCTTCCTTGTGATGTGTAGACAAAGTTTCATGCAGGAACCTAAGAGATTGGAGTTGAAAATGGAGGATGGATCAAGCTTGCATGCAAACGCCCATGGAGTTCTTCTCCTTTCCTTCAATTCGGCAAGTTTGAATGCTTTGGAGAAGATGAATATTTCTGCTGGTTTAGTGGAGTTACAGCTGCCCTATTATGTATTTAATTTATGCATTAGTGGTCCACTCACAATTTTAATCATTTTATAATCTAATTGTTCACTTAATCCCACATTAACCCATGATTTTAACTATTTACTTTAAGTACCATTAAACTAATTTTTCATTTTATTTTCTAAGTGTAATATTATTTATTTTTAATGGAAATTTAGGCCAAAAGAAAATTCGCAGTGTCAAATGACCATAATGCCCCTGTTCGGTTTTACGTTCCCGATTTTTCGGTAATACCGGGTTTTGTCTGTTTTTCGATTTCTCACTTTTCTTTGTACTAATTATTTAATTTTTCTTTGATCTTTCTAATGAGATTTATTCTTCAACAAGGTTCTATTTAAGTCCTAAAAATGTTTTCCAGGGTTCCGTAGTCCTAGTCAACGGTCCACGCCGTGACTTCTCACCATCGCTAGGTTTCCGCTTAACTTGATCACATTTCTTTGCTATTATTTTTCCTTTGTTTTTCTTGTATTTTCTTTTCTTGTATTTCATTATTTTATGTCTCCTCACTCATATTGAAGTGTAGTTCTAGGCATCCTAGCTGTCCGGACAAAACTGGTCACCTCTAAGAACTTAGGGGTGTTACAATTCTCCCCCCCTTAAATAAATTTCATCCACGAAATTTTACCTGGCATTAGTCTTTAAACAGCTGTGGGTGTTGTCTCCTCATATCCTCTTCACGTTCCCAAGTAGCTTCCTAGCCTGAATGATGGTTCCACAGCACTTTAACCAGGTGTATCTGTTTGTTCCTCAGCTGCTTCACCTCATAAGCCAGAATTTTATGGGTTCTTCCTTATATGAGAGGTCTGGGTTTACTTCAATCTCTTCAACTGATAGTATATGAGATGGGTCAGATCTGTGCCTCCTTAACATGGACACATGGAAGACACTGTGTATCCTTGCTAGCTCTGGAGGTAATGCCAACCGATATGCCAAAGGACCCACTCTTTCCAGAACCTCATATGGTCCAATGAATCGAGGACTCAGTTTCCCCTTTCTGCCAAATCTCATAATTCTCTTCCAAGGAGAAACTTTGAGGAATACCTTATCACCCACTGCATACTCAATATCTCTTCTTTTCAAACCAACATAGGACTTCGATGCAGCCTTGAGTCTATCTCTAATCAACTGATCTTTTCCTCTGAATAATTTCTAGCCCAATCATCTTCCTTTCACCTACTTCATCCCAACATAAGGGAGTTCTGCACTTCCTACCATACAAAGCTTCATATGGAGGCATCCCAATGCTTGATTGGTAGCTGTTGTTATAAGCAAACTCAATCAAAGGCAAGTGTGTGTCCCAACTACCTTCAAATTCAATCACACAAGCTCGTAGCATATCCTCCAATATCTGAATAACCCTCTTGCCATCTGGGTGGAATGTCAAGTTCAATCTAGTTCCTAGGGCTCTCAAGACTACCCTAATCTAGAAGTGAACCTAGGATCTCTGTAGACACAATTGATCTGGCACTCCATGCAATTTTACAATCTCATATATGTACAATCGGCCAATCTTTCAGGCTATAATCCATCCGGATGGCAAAAGTGAGCAGACTTGGTTAGTCCATCAATTATAACCTATCTTGCATCATGACTATTCTGTGTCCTCAAATCTCATCACAAAATCCATAGTTATCTGTTCCCTTACAATGTTTCATAGGGTGCCACTTGTATGCTAGCTTGGCACTTATTAATGTATACAAATTACGTTAGTGGGATGTATCTGTCCCATCTCCTCTCGGATTCAATGACACAAGTTCTCGATATATTCTTGAGGGCTTATCACATTTCTGAGTTATTTTTATCATTTCATTTCATTATTTATAGGAACTCAATGAGTTTCGAATTTACCTAAATTACTTGTTTCAATTGTCCATCATGCGAGGATGATACATTGTCTTGGTAGTTCACATTATTGTAACCGATTCGAGTCCACTACCTTACAAGTGTAGTCTTTCGACAAGCTAGTTCTGAAGTTTTAAATTTCTGACTAAAATTTTCACATTTATTTCCAGTAATAGTACCCTATTCGGGTGCAACTGTATCAATTTATAGATTACTTACAAATATTCTTACTTATTGTACCACGAGGAAACACGTAGCTCTACACAATTGTAACACCCTAGGCAAATCCCACATCGACAAAACACGGGAGAGATGCTGGGTATATAAATTGATGGTTTGTAACCCCTATTGACGCGTTTTAAAACCGTTAGGGCTTCGGCCCAGAGCGAACAATATCACTAGTGGGCCGGGCCGTTACATTTGTGGTATCAGAGCTACTCCGCGTGCAACCTTGAACGATGGTGGGGCAAACCTCCGAGTCCCATAAGGGGGGTGGATTGTAACACCCTAGGCAAATCCCACATCGACAAAACACGGGAGAGATGCTGGGTTTATAAGTTGATGGTTCGTAACCTCTAGTGACGCGTTTTAAAACCGTGAGGGCTTCAGCCCAGAGCGAACAATATCACTAGTGGGCCGGGCCGTTACATTTGTGGTATCAGAGCTGCTCCGCATGCAACCTTGAACGATGGTGGGGCAAACCTCAGCGAGGACGCTGAGTCCCATAAGGGGGGTGGATTGTAACACCCTAGGCAAATCCCACATCGACAAAACACGGGAGAGATGCTGGGTATATAAGTTGATGGTTTGTAACCCCTATTGACGCGTTTTAAAACCGTGAGGGCTTCGACCCAGAGCGGACAATATCATTAGTGGGCCGGGCCATTACATTTGTGGTATCAGAGCCGCTCCGCGTGCAACCTTGAGAGATGGTGGGGCAAACCTGAGTCCCATAAGGGGGGTGGATTGTAACACCCTAGGCAAATCCCACATCGACAAAACACGGGAGAGATGCTGGGTATATAAGTTGATGGTTTGTAACCCCTATTGACGCGTTTTAAAACCGTTAGGGCTTCGGCCCAGAGCGGACAATATCACTTGTGGGCCGGGCCGTTACATTTGTGGTATTAGAGCTGCTCCGCGTGCAACCTTGAACGATGGTGGGGCAAACCTCGGGCCGAGTCCCATAGGGGTGGATTGTAACACCTAGGCAAATCCCACATCGACAAAATACGGGAGAGATGCTGGGTTTATAAGTTGATGGTTCGTAACCTCTAGTGACGCGTTTTAAAACCGTGAGGGCTTCAGCCCAGAGCAAACAATATCACTAGTGGGCCGGGCCATTACATTTGAAACCTCCATCTTATGAACCCAGCATCTCTCCCGTGTTTTGTCGATGTGGGATTTGCCTAGGGTGTTACAATCCACCCCCCTTATGGGACTAGGTTTGCCACCATCGCTCAAGGTTGCACGCGAGCTCGATACCACAAATGTAATGGCGACCACTAGTGATATTGTCCGCAAGCCCTCACGCTTTTAAAACGCGTCACTATGGGTTACGAACCACCAACTTATAAACCCAAGATCTCTCCCGTGTTTTGTCAAAGTGGATTTGCCTAGGTTGTTACAATCCACCTTATGGGACTCGAGGTTTGCCCCACCATCTCTCAAGGTTGCACGCGCTCGATACCAAATTATAACGACCGATCCTTCTCCGATTAGTATTGTGCGCTTTGGCCCATGGGCCTCACGGATTTGTCCCTTGGGAGGTTTCATTCCCAAAAGCGCTCTGACCAGGTGAGGAAGGCTCCCACATATATGGCCCAAATCTTTTCTTCCCGTTTCTGATGTAGGACACGAAGTTTCCACCCCAGTGCGTAGCTGGTTGAACAAGCATGTCCCAACCCCATCCCTGGGTCATGACAAGCTCACCAGCTTCCGCCTGGTGCGTCCTCGCACCACACACCGTACTAGAGGGAGTCCAACTCTGATACCACAAATGTAATGGCCCGGCCCACTAGTGATATTGTCCGCTCTGGGCTGAAGCCCTCACGGTTTTAAAACGCGTCACTAGAGGTTACGAACCATCAACTTATAAACCCAGCATCTCTCCCGTGTTTTGTCGATGTGGGATTTGCCTAGGGTGTTACAACAATAATCTTACAATACAAACATCGAGAACATTATATAGTCACTACGTTATAACCTCATGGACTAGGTTTTCTAACATCTTATCTTTCTCAATCCACTAATATCCCAAACCGATTCTGATTACAATTTCCTTTGACAATTACTAACAGTAACATATTTGCCCTCATCTAGAGCAATTCTATTACTGTAACTTACTTTTAGGTCCTCTTGCCTTACATTAAGTAGGCTCGCCATTTAGCTTTATAATTTATGGTATGTTAAAAAATACTTTTAGCTAACAATTCTTCCAAAAGTAATGTCAATCATACTTGTTATTATAGTTATTATTCTAAAGGACTAGTCACTAATACATCAAAATTCGTTCCCATGTAAAGGAATGACAACAGAACATATAGTTCTGACACTAACACACAACTAAGTAGTGCTAGGATCAAATAATAACTAAAATTAAGAACTTACTACATCAAGTTTCTGCTCCTTTTACTTGGCGCATAGTGGACACTGTGCGCTACTATATTCAAGTTGATTCAACGTGTTATAGTGGTGAGGAGTACCAATTCTATTTCTATCTTGACTGTGAACTCCGGAGAGCAGATCGAGGTGGTTTAGCACAATCTTTAGCAAAGTGTCCAAGTTTTCCACAATTGTAACAGGCTCCAGAGGCCTTACGACAAATACCTCCATGATATCTTCTACAAGTTTCACATTGGCGGGAAGGGTAGGAACTTCTAGTTGTTCGATGACTAGATCTTAGTGGTCTCTGCCCTGATGATCCGCCTCTATCATATTTCTGAGTTCGGGGTTCCTCAAATTCTTTTCTCTTCCCCAAATAACTCGACCCATAGGTTTCTCCTCTTTTCCATTACACACCGCCCTTGTGGGGTTGTTGGGCTTGGGCTGATAGATTATCACCATTTGTTGAAAGAAAGTGGCCATTTGTTGGGCCATTTGTGCGATAATTTGTGCCTTCGACACTTTGTGGGCTGGGGCCTCAACTTGTTCTTCCGCCATCACTGCATTCTATTGTCTCATTCTTCTCTTCCATTTTTCTCACGAATTTTCTATTCTGTACAACCAACACAAGGAGATTCCTCTCCATTAGTTCACATTTATGATGTAAATGTACTATATGTATCAAACATTTGAGATTATAGTTACCGATAAAAAGATTTCAAATTCACGATTCAAAATTTACTTTAAAACCATTGCTCGATACCACTAAAACATGTCACACCCTACCCTCTGTAAGGCATAACATGATCCGTAGTATACCTAATGAATTACCAACTCCGTCTCGATAACCCATTAAATACACTACAAGGGATTTTCAAAACTTTTCTTACTTCTTTTATAGTGGTGAGCACTATTTACAGTGTTAAAACCTTTTGAATGAAGTGATAGAATTGACACATTTGAATTATTTGGAATTTCTAAAAATTTTGGCAGAGTGCCCTCTGTATTTTGGATAAAATAGTTCTTGAAAACTGTAAAAAGCACTTCAATATGTATTTGCAAATCTCAACTCCAACATATTTCTCAACTCAATATTTTTCTCAACTCAAATCCATGTTGATTTTTCAAAGACTGAGATACAAGAAATATAATACAAAACTATTCAAATAAATGAAATCTCAAATTTACATTTACAATAATTTACATTTAATTACATACCAAAATATTTTACAAGAGTTTCTATACAACTACTCAAATAATTTACATACATATTATTACATGCATACATCAAAACCTATGTACATGGGTATACCTATGATATACCTGGAGTTGATCTGAATATATCTTCAAGGAAATTTACTTACTGCTCTATGCTCTTCTTACCTGCGACAGCATACAAAGCTATCGCTGAGTGGTGAACTCAGTGGTGCACAACTATAATTTAAAACATAGTACAATATACATTGACAAAATTTACAGTAAATAATTTGAAAATCTGAATACTCATCAAATTCCACAACTCAAAATATTCATTGTCAATAATGTAAATCATTTGTATAAATGACTTTGATCACAAGATTCAATTTATCAAATCATGACTATCCATTTAAATAATTCTAACGAAATCAATTATACATAAACCATAATTGAAATCAAAATTCCTTACCATTTAAAAGCCATTCTGTATCTCAAAAATCATTATGTATTTCAAAAATCATACTGTATCTCAAAAATCATACAGTATCTCAAAACTCATTCTTTATCTCAAAAATCATTCTTTATCTCACTAACTATGCAAGACTAATCCGAAAGGGCCATATTCGATGTGATTCTAACTCCCTATGGTCGGGGAGATCGAATCATCGTGCACAGTACCATCACAATAATGAATCTTCCGCAAGGGCCATAACGATAAAATAAACTTAGATCTAACCTCACATCAGAGGAAAATCTAAGCCTGTGCACGTACCATGGTAATCAAAACACAACTAACTCCATTGTCTTCTCAACAAATGAGAGAGACGGGTAATAACCTAGTCAAGCATCTATAGTGAGATATAAAGCAATATTACAATCCATTTAGTGAGCATAAATCACAATATAATTCGATTCAAAGTCAATTCTAATATCCAATAATTTTTATGCTCATCACAATTCAAATCATAAATTTGCATTTTTCCATGAAAATTACCATCACAATTCAAAACATGTTCTATCACAATTTTCCAAAACATATTTTGTTCAATCCATAACAATGCTTAATACTTGTGGAAATACCATTTCACAAAGCTAAAATCATACATACTATAGCAATTTCAATAATAATTGAATTAAGTCCAATGCCTGTTAAACATAGTTTATAAGAAAATATGTCATTTAATCATATAAAATATTCAGAACAAAATCAGTTAAAAACTAGTTGTGCACAAACCTCTGATAATTGTCTCCTGGTCTTGACTCAGTGTTTCCTTCCCTTTTCCCGAGTCTTTGGTAACTGAGAAACACAATTTGAAGTGTTTCAGTGCTAAATTAATTTGCCTCTAACGATAATGTTCGATAAACAATTCACTGAATACCTTTATTTGCTTAATTACCTATTATACGGACCCTCGATGTGTTTTCTAGGTAAATTAGGTTTTAGTGTCCTTTATATGTCACATTGGATAGGATTTTAGGGTTGGTATGTGTTACCAAACTCAAATCTATGTATATTGCGTTTTCTTGCATTTCATTGCAAATTGCTGGATTTCGGGATACTAGTTTGACCTAATCGGACGGCCTAGTTCCCTCAGTTTTCGGATTTCGGTCAAAACTACAAACTTGTAGATCTATAACTTATTGCACGCGGGGCAAAATTTTAGGTCAATCCGAGTTAAGTAGACCAAGTTATGGTCATTATACTATTGCTGGTCAATTAATATCAATTTAGGTCAATTTTAGGTCAATTTGGTCAACTTTGGTTCGGCCAGTTTTTGGACCCGAACTTGTGCAAGTTGTTTGACTTGCTTATGGTCATTTCTGGGTTTTGGTGTCTTCATAAGACTTGTAGGTATGGGTCTTAACTATTCATGGTTAAAATTTCAGGTCAATTGGACCTGTTTTGAGTGAGTTATGGCCTAAACACTCACTGCTGCCCAAATGGTCAGTTTTTAGGTCTCAAGTGTACCTAATCCGAATTGGTCATTTTTCACATCACCTTGCAAGCAGAATTTTGGTATGTTCTCTCAAAGAAAGTTGGCACATTTTGTGCCTAGTTCCACCTCCAATTGGTCTCATACAAATTGAGGTTACACATTTAAACTTATTGGCTAAAATGTACACTGCCCTTGGTTACTTTGCTTAACACACATCAATTACACACATTTACCTTGCAATTTGTTTACTTCTCTACCAATCTGTTTTGGTACATTACCAAAAGCATATTCTACTTTACACTAACATTACTTTGGGCAGATTACAATTACCCTCAACACACCAAATATAATTCACATTTACAAGTTCTAAGTACCATTACATACACACCTAACCATTACAAATCTTACATACACTTTACAATATCAATCTCCATACATATCCATCAATCCTTCTAGGTAAATATTCTGCCTACACTTCCATGAGTCCATACATTTACTCAAGTGTTCCCAAGCTGCCGAAAATTGTCCTTCAACATCAAAGTGCCCTACAATTTACCAATTCCCATCCAAGTGCATAAATCACCATATATATGTGAAATAATTCACTAGGATATTAAATCACCATGATCAACATTATTTCTCATCAATTATATGCATAATAAATCATTAAATGCGTGACCCCATGGCTGTCCAAAAATGGCTATCTCAATAACTATTTAAACTTTAAAATTTCCTTCACAAAACTAACACCCATAACATGAACATAAAGTTTAACAAAGGAATTCTCAAAAATGTAAACTTACCTTTAATTGTAACTTGCTAAACCTTCACCAAACTTCTCAAATTTGGTGTCAATATCTTCCTTGTGATTTGTAGACAAAGTTTCATGAAGGAACCTAAGAGATTGGAGTTGAAAATGGAGGATGAATCAAGCTTGCATGCAAACGCCCATGGAGTTCTTCTCCTTTCCTTCAATTCGGCAAGTTTGAATGCTTTGGAGAAGATGAATATTTCTGCTGGTTTAGTGGAGTTACAGCTGCCCTATTATGTTTTTACTTTATGCATTAGTGGTCCACTCACAATTTTAATCATTTTATAATCTAATTGTTCACTTAATCCCACATTAACCCATGATTTTAACTATTTACTTTAAGTACCATTAAACTAATTTTTCATTTTATTTTCTAAGTGTAATATTATTTATTTTTAATGGACATTTAGGTCAAAAGACAATTCAGGGTGTCAAATGACCATAATGCCCTGCTTTACGTTCGATTTTTCGGTTTTGTCTGCTTTTTCGATTTATCACTTTTCTTTGTACTAATTAATTAATGTATCATTGATCTTTCTATTGAAATTAATTCTTCATAAAGGTTCTATTTAATTCATAAACATGTTTTCCGGGGTTCGCTAGTCAACGGTCCACGCCGTGACTTCCCGGTGCGGTCACCTATCGCTAGGTTTCCCGGCTCGCTTAACTTTATCACATTTCTTTGCTATTATTTTTCCTTTGTTTTTCTTGTATTTTCTTTTCTTGTATTTCATTATTTTATGTCTCCTCACTCATATTGAAGTGTAGTTCTAGGCATCCTAGCTGTCCGGACAGCACTGGTCACCGGAACAGCAGAACGCACTACCGAACTTAGGGGTGTTACAACTAAGCCAAAAGTACCCCATCCTGTGCTAAGGACAATCGAGCATTCAGTGCTCTTAAAGCCATCATGGACTTCCTGCTCAGTGCGTCAGCCACTACTTTTGCCTTGCCAGGATGGTAGTTGATCACACAGTCATAATCTTTAAGGAATTCAATCCATCTCCTCTATCTCAGATTGAGTTCCTTCTGGGTTGGCAAATACTTCAGACTCTTGTGATCCGTATAGATGTAGCATTTATCATCATATAGGTAATGCCTCTATATCTTCAATGCAAGTATTATTACTGCCAATTCCAGATCATGAGTTGAGTAGTTCTTTTCTTGGCCTTAGCTGTCTGGAAGCATAGGCAACTACCTTCCCTTCCTGTATCAGAACACACCCAAGCCCATTGTGAGAGGCACCACTGTAGATCACATAGTCTTTCTCTGACTCTGGCTATGTCAACACTGGAGCTTCTGTAAGCATAGCCTTCAGCTTCTTGAAATTGGTTTGACATTTATCATTCCAGTCAAACTTTGCATTCTTGTGTAGTAGTTTAGTTAGTGGGGCTGCTATAAGGGAAAATCCCTTCACAAATCTCCTGTAGTATCCTACTAACCCCTAAAAGCTTCTGACCTCTGTTACATTTCTAAGAGTCTTCCATTCAACTATTGCTTCAATTTTCTTTGGATCTACCCTGATCCCATCTGCTGACACAATGTGTCCAAGGAAGAATATCTCATCCAACCAGAAGTCACACTTGGGCAACTTGGCATACAACTGCTTTTCCTGCAGTGTCTGTAGTACTACTCTTAGGTGCTCGTCATGCTCTTCTTGGTTCTTAGAATACACCAAGATATCATCTATAAAGACCACGATGAACCGATCTAAATAAGGATGAAAGATATGGTTCATTAGGTCCATGAAAGCTGCTGTTGCATTTGTCAGCTCAAATGGAATCACTAGAAACTCATAGTGTCCATAACGGGTCTTGAAAGCAGTTTTAGGAACATCTGTCTCCTTCACTCTCAACTGGTGATAGCTTAATCTGAGATCTATCTTGGAGAATACTCCAGCTCCCCTCAACTGATCAAACAGATCATCTACCTGAGGTAAAGGATATTTGTTTTTTATAGTCACCTTATTCAGCTGCTGGTAGTCTATACATAGCCGAAGTGTACCATCTTTCTTCTTTATAAATAGCACTGGTGCTCCCCAGGGTGACATACTAGGGCATATGAAACCCTTATCCAGTAGCTCCTGTAACTGAACTTTCAACTCTATCAGTTCAGTAGGTGCCACCCTATATGGAGCAATGGAGATTGGTGCAGTACCCGGCCTAACCTCTATAACAAACTCCACTTCTCTATGAGGTGGCAAACCCAATAACTCTTCTAAAAACACATCCAGAAATTCACATACTATGGGGATATCCTGTATGCTTAGGCTAGTCTCCCTGGTGTCAACTGCATGTGCTAAGAAAGCCTCACAGCCCTTTCTTATCATTCTTCTGGCTGATGTGGCTGATATGATAGTAGAAAGACAACCTGTTCCTTCACTCACAACTATAATCTCATCCCCTTATGTTGTTTGTAGTGACATCCTTTTTAGTTGACAATCTACCATCGCCTGATGACGTGATAACCAATCCATTTCCAATATCACATCAAACTCATGGAATGGTAGCTCAATCAAGTTAGCTCAAAGCTCATAACCCTGTATCCTCAGAAGACAACCCTTTTAGACCTTTTTCACCATGACACTATGGCCTAAAGGGTTTGTAACTTGTATGTCCTCCTCTAACTCCTCTACTTTTACTCCTCTACCAATAGGTGGTGCAATGCACACATGAGAATGTGTGGAGCCAGGATCAATTAATGCACATACAGATAGATCATAAAGTGAGAAAGTACCCCTTATGACATCAGCTGGCTCTGGCTTATCTCGAGCTCTCATAGCACAGGCATAGGGTGCTACTCTAGTCTCGTGATGTACTAGTTGTATAGGTATTCTACAGGTGCACTAGCATTCCTCTATGGACAATCCTTCAGGAAGTGATCTGTAGACCCATATCTAAAACACCCACCAGTCAATAATATGCACTCTCCTCTGTGGGGTCTACCATAATGTGTACAAGCTGGTGGTGGGGCTGATCCCCATGTAGCTGAATCTGGAGAACTATCCACTGATGCACCAGACTGTCCTCCTTGGGGCAAATTGGGATTTCTGCTTCTTACCTCGACCCTGAGTCTGACCCTGAGACTCCTTGGGCCTCTTACTACTCGTGTCTACTGAACTAGACTTACCAGATCCAGAACCCCTCTTACGTTGCCTATCCTTTCTAGACTACTCTTCATTTCTGACTCTCTCCACATAAAGGGCTGATGCTACCAATATAGAAAAATCTATGAAGTGGTGATATGTCACTATCAACCTAATGTTGTCATTCAGTCTGTCCTCAAACCTTTTACATTTGTCAGTTTCTATGGGCATCAACTCCAATGCATATCCGTTAAGTCTCATGAATTCCCGCTCATATTTAGAGACTGTAAGCCGCCTCTATCTCAGTGCTAGGAATTCTCTCCTTCTGGCCTCCAAGTACACATGGCCAATGTATTTCTTTTTAAATTTAGCCAGAAAGAACTCCTAGGTAATCTGTGCAGGCTGTACCACTCTCGATACTGTCACCTACTATCTATAAGCATCTTCCTATAGTAATGACAGAGCACACTCTAACTGCTACTTGGGGTGCAGTGCAATTATTGCAATACCCTCTCTATCCTCTCCAGCCAATACTCTGGTGTGGCTGGATCATCCTTCTTACCCCTAAAGTCAACTGTCCCATACTTTTGCAGTCTCTCTAGTGGAGATCTGAGTATAGGTTGGGTTATGGGGCCGATGGTGGCTGTATAGGTGGTGAGGGCTGTGGCTGTGGAGGTGGAGGTGGCTGTGGCTGAGGTATAGCTCTAGTGACCCAACGGAGTAGCTGAGTCATCTGTTCTAGGAAGGCCTGTTGTGCTCTCCTTATAGTACCACGGGATGACTCGGCTCTACTGCTTCTCTCCTTACTAGGAGCAGGTGCTAGTGCGTGATTCTCTACCTCCTCCTCTATTGGTCCTGGAGGTCCATGCTCTGAAGGATCAAATGCCATCGATCTTATAAAACAGACAAAGAACAAATCTGTATTAGTGTCACCTCGACTCTATTTAAAGGCCCATGCATGTGATGCACTCTATCTATTTCTATCTATCTATGTCTAGGAACACCTAAACCTCTGCTCTGATATCATTAAATGTGACACCCCTTACCCGTCTACTGTATAACTAAGCAAGAAGTGCTACATTCGGTACCAGAACACCCTATCTTGTCTTATCATATATCCATTATGAATTTTTAATATCATTTAAAACAGGCAATTCATGTGTAAATTTTTTTTTTATAACTTATTTTTATGGAGACCCGAACAGAGCCTCATCTGTTTTATTAGCATCTGGCGGGTTCCACTAATCACCTGTTAACATGTTCATATTCATTTCACACATCTCCATATCATATTCTATTGTATCATATCATTCTCAATTATTTATGAGATCTCAAAAGGTATCATCTATTGCATTCATATAAAAATTCATTAACAATAATTTACAAGTTTACATTACAATCTCAAAGTTTAATTACAATCCAAAATGAAATACATCATGTGTTTATGTACAATGAACAAAAAGGATAAAATATAGACATACATGGGCCCTACCAACAAAATTACAACTGTAGAGGTGACTAGTAGACACTGGCAAATCTGATCTGACTGGTCTTTATGAACGAAAATATGCTTCTTTATGAGCACTGCTGCGGTTGCGGCAGCGGCTGCTCGAACTGGTCTTTGATACCTATGTGATGGAAAACTAACGCGCTAAGCATAATGCCTAGTGGTGCATAATTTATAATAATAATAACTAAACAATTGAAATAATAATTCTATATGACAAATTCATAATTCTAGGAATTTTACAATTTTACTGCACTTTGGAAACAATTGAAATTATCGAAATCTTTTCTGTTTACTTATTGTATATTAAGTCTTAATTAATCATTATCAGTGCCTAAGAAACCTATAACAAATTATAAAAGCTGGATACACGGGAGTATACTAGTTAGACAGTCATATGTCTTTGCAGTATACATCGGTCATGTCAAGCATGAAACCTGCGGGCAAGCATTTAAGCCAGATACAATATTTGGCACATTGGCCAACGGACAGGTATAAAGCCTGTAGAATAATCATGTCAGATAGATTTTATCTGTTAATCATTATTCCTATGGGCAGTACTGCTATCTATATTCCCAAATTGGTATACCAATTGATCCAAATTAAATAAATAAGTCAAGGTATGCTATGGGCAATTAAACATTATTACTTATTTATTGAAATGTTCACATCACTTTATAGTGGGAAAATAAGTCTCACATACCCCTTTCATGTGGTTTAGTGTTTAATGGCTTGTTAGGGTTAAATTCCTATCATAAGATAATTCATCTCATGAACCTTTCTTTATATTCAGTTTTTATGTCTTACTTTTACCTATCCATTTGATTAGTTTGTAGCCACTGTTGGGCCACACTTCCTTCATGGAAGTTGTTCCTCTATGTCTTATCTTTATTTTCCCTTTTTAATCATATCAATTTGATTTTTAGAACCAAGTTATGGTCAGATAACTATAACTGATTCATTTCTAGATTCTGGTTCCTTAACTAGGCAGCTTTTGGACTTTGATTTTACCTAATTAATGGAACATTTTGTAGTCACTTTTAGGCATGGTGATCTTCATAGAAATTGTTGTCCTATGTCTTATGATCATTGAAAAATTTGAATCACAATTTTTCAAGTTTTGTGGAATTATTTGTGGCCAATTAACTGACTTTAACTCATGTACCCTGTGCTAACAGGAGTTCAGTTCAGGTCAATGACTACAGGTCACTTTTTGAGGTTCTTAAATTCATAATTTAAGGAAGGTTCCTAAAACAAAGTTTTATCCCTATTTCTTAGGTTTTTGCAAAGGCATGGCTCATCCTAATTGGATTTTTCTAGCAGGAGATATGACTAAAAGACTGTTCTGGGGTCAAATGAAATTTGGTCAAGTTCCAGGTTTTGATGGATTGAATTATTTTAACTATTTGATCTAGTTCTCTTGATCCTTGGGTTTTGATCAAAATGCCAATTTTGTAGATCTATGTCTTGTGGACATTTTTCCGCTTGTTTCATTACATTTGAGTTCTTGTAGACCAAGTTATTGAAGGAGCGGAAATATGAAAAACACAAGTTTATACCATTGAATTCAAAAAAATTTTCACCTAGGGTCACATGCATCATGCAAGATTTATTTTTATCTATTTGATTTAATGATAAACAACATATTTTCTTTTAATATGTTTGTGGATCTGTATTTTCCATTTAAGATTTTAGAATTAATCAAATTAATTTTATAACCCTAGATTAAATCAAGAACACATACACTAACCTCTTGATGCACTGCAGCGTATTTGTGCCTTTGGGATGCATCTTTAGGACACTAGATGTTGTCCCTCTAGCTTGTCCACACCAAGATCACCTATGGCAACCCTTGAACAGCTTCTAAAGCTTTTTCTATTAATTAGAAAATCAAGTTTTGCCTTTTAAGATATTAAAGATGTAAACAGGACACTAAAAACAATTTCTAGTATTTTTAATTTAAGAGATTGTTTGCTAATCTCTTGGAATTGATGAGAGATGAAGAAGAAGAGAAGGGAGAGCTTCTTGGGTGGTGGCACCAAAGATATTAGCTGCTGGTTGTACTGTTTTCTTTTCATAACAACACTTATATAGCTAGGTCACCACTTAAACCCTTGCCACATGTTACCCTCTGATTGGTTCTAAGTTTAATTGACCCAATCACATTATGCCAAGTGTCAAACCTATATTTAATCTTAATTTTAATCATCTTACATGATTAAAAGACATTTGGCAAGCTTATGTGTAGTGCCATGTGTCACCATCTCATGGTGCCTCATGTCACCCTGTGAAATAACCAAAATGCCCCTGTATCTTAATTTTGAGTTCTCAACCCAAAATAATTATTTCTCTTCTTTTAATCGATTTATATCAAACATAAATTAATTAATTAATCTCTATTAATTAATTTTTCATTAATTAAATTCATATTTAAACACTTAAAATATAAATTTAACTTATACTTTACATCTAATAATTTAGATTTGGTTTCAAGTCATGCTGGAGACTTTGCAATCTAATTGCAAACCAAACCTATTTAATTAATCAATTAAACTCTTTAAATAATTAATTAAATCATATTTAATTTGGTGATTACTTGTGTATGTGTATGACTTACTAGGCTCATCACTAATTAGCAATGAGATATGATATCAACTCTTAATATCATCAGAACTCTTTCTTACCATAAATGATTTCTCTAAATCATTTTATGCACCTCATAGACCATGGTTAACACCTAGCATAGTATGCCATGGCCACCCAATTAGTAATAAGGTTTACCTTAAATGAACCTATAATCATATGTTACCATGCACTAGAATCTCTCTGTTACAAAATCCCAACTCAAGCTGGAGTCCTGGTTTATGTCAAACCCCATTTGCTATGAATATTATGTTCTCTTTAAATTCCAGTTCTTGATTAAAAAAATTTTCTCATCAGAAACTCTTTTCTGATTAAATCTATCTGTCCTGGCCAAGAACTTGAAACATCAAGAACAATTAAATGAACATAGGATTTTATCTCTATTTACTTAGAGGAACATATTCCATCTTGATCAACACCTACCTCCATATATAACTAGTAGGAGCCAACACATGCCCATATACCCATACATAGTACAAGTATGAAAGCTGTATCAAACTCAAACCACCTATATACAAGATAATTGTGCTATCTCAGGTCTAAAGATTATATGCACTAATATGATTTATGACAATACTTTCACAAGAGTAAACTCTATATGCTTGTCATAAGTGTCACTGGTTCGACTACTTATCATTTATAAGTGCCTATCATGTTTTTCATATGGCATGAGACTCACCATTCCATCTTATTTATATCTTATATAAATAACTTGGGAACAAATATGAATACAATCTTTTTGGATAAGTCATGTCCTTATTGTGAAGTATCCTCGATTGTGAACTTATTTATGATACTTTGTGCTAGAAATACTGTCACTCATATTCTTAACAACTTAAGAATAGAATTTCTAACAAAATATCAATGGACCTTTTCTATTACACATAAATATATTATGTAAACGGAAAAGTGGAAATGCCTTTTATTAATAAAAACATGTACAAGATACATACTAAATGATATGCTCTAGGGCATACTACTAACAATTATGGCCATTTTGCCAAAACTGGTCGAGTAAGTTTATGTCCAGCAATTTTGGACCAGTATAGAGGGAGTTATGACGAAATGAATATCTACTATTCATTTGGTCATTTTCTGGGTTTTGTGCAAGGTCATTTGGATTTGGAACAGTGTTTAGGTCAAGTTTTGGACAGAATTTGGGCATAGTTTCTTCATGGAAAATGGAGTGTTTTGGGTCTAGTTTCACCTCCAATTTGCCTCATACCAATTGGAGCAACACACAATCAGTTATGGCTCAAAACTCAAGCTGGACTCATTGAGTCCCAAAATTGCAGAAAATGGCACTCCTAAATATTCAATCTCCTCTAACTTCCTTACTTCAATTTGCATACATAGCACTTCTATAAGCAATAATCTCATCTAAACCAAGTCAAATTTCAATAATTTCACAAAATTGCCAATCCATGTACATAAACCCTAATTTCAAATATCCAGTTTGTACAAACACAACACATTCAAACTCCTCATCATATCAACTTATCAAACATTCTCATGGAACCCATTTTCATCATTTAAAAGCATCAAACCCTAAGAGTTCCATGGCTACCAAAAATCAAGTCTCCCTTTTCTCAAGATTTTCTTTTGATTTTCATGAAATTTATACTTAGTTTAGCATGCTTCTAATACTTATAGAAGAAAGAATAGTAGTTAGAGCACTAACCTTTTTGGTGACTTGTTAAATTTCACTTTTATCCCTTCTTTTTACTATCAATGGCTTCCTTATGGAGTGGGGATGATTTTTAATAAAGAGGGCTAAGGGTTTTGATAAGTAAATGAGGGAATATTCAAGCTTGAAGCTTGAACAAAAATGGTGGAAAAAGAACCAAGGTGCCGGCTCAAGGAGAGAGAGAGAGAGAGAGAGAGAGAGAGAGAGAGAGAAAGTGGAGTGGAGAAGAAGACGGCTTGGTAAGTGAGGTTTGTCATCTTGTGTCTTATATATATTCTATAATTATTGTACTTTATTGTTTTATTTTATGTTATAAGGTTTTTCTTTGGTTTTCTTCTTCTTTTCTCTTCTTCTTCTTCCTAATTAAATTCATAAATTTTAACTTATGTTAATTATTTCATTCTCTCAAATTTTATTTTGACATTTGGGTCAAAATTTACCTCTGGGGTGAAATGACCAAAATGCCCTTCGTGGTGCTTATCGGGTTATTATTATTATTTTTATACCAATTAATAAATTTTCTAAATTGTATTTTATTTTCTCTAAATTTTTTCTATATTTTTTTTACATTTATTCCTTCAATTTATGCCTCCTCACTATAGTTTAAGTTTAGTTTCGGACATTCTGACTGTCTGAATAGATATTAGTCATTGGAACAGTAAAATGTATGGACTACCTACGGTGAGGGCATTACAAGATCTATTACAAGGAAATTATAGGGTTTTGTAGGTGTTGTAGGTGAGGTAGAGGTAGGGCAGGATGGGAAATGAATCGACCTTCTTACTCCTTTCTTCCCTCGGGGTGAGTTTCCTTCAGAACCTTCCTTTGGAGGTTCTCGAATTTGAGAGAAGTGGAAGAAGCTTGTATGAAGCTTGAAAATGGAAGGCTGAAGATGAAAGCTTGATTTACCTTGAATGGGTGCCTCCTTATATAGAAGTGACCAGTGGTAGGTTTGTAATTTTGTAAATTTTTGAGCTGTGTCTGCCACTTGACTTTTTCACATGTGAACAATACATGAACAGTGTCTTGAATAGTTCTTCCTGTCGGGTGAACAGTGCTTGAATAGTTCTTCCTATTGTTTTCACATGTGAACAGTAAAAGTGAACAGTGACAGGTGAACAGCGTCCTGTCTGGTTTTGAGAAAAGAAAAGTGCAAAAATAATTACAAGAGCAGAGCAAAAACAAAAGTAAAATGAAGAATTTGAGCAAGAGTAAAAATGGATAATTTTGCCGCTATAAATTTCTTTTATCGGTCTTAATTTTTTTTTTTTGGTAGTGGAGCTGGGACCACCCCTTCACCCTTCCATCATGTTTTGTCCTCATCTTCACTCATTTCATCTTTTGACGAGATAGATGGTAGGTCATAATAGCTTTCATATTGAATCATGTAATTTTCAAACTGTGTTTCAATATGAAAGTGTTTTTGGACTTGGAAAATGTTCATAGTGAACAAATATTCGAGAATATGTACCCATATGGACTAGTATATACTCTGGATATCAGTATTTTTGCCAGTTATCAATGACTGTCTTTGCTCGCCATTTATTGATTTGGACAAAATGATCTTCGGGATTGCATGGCCAATCGGGAAGATGATAGAGAGGAGAAAGTTTTATATCTAGATAGAAGTAATGGATTGCTTGTTGTAGCTCTCCACTTGTTAATACTTCTGAAGGCGTTTGTAACACCCCTCGCCTGTCTATAGTATAGTCGAGCAAAGCATGCTACAAGGCGTACTGGAGCACCTAGTCTGTAATCAACTCATTTCCTGAAGTCAGTTTGATTTTAAGAAGTCTTTTATTTAATATTCATATCATGTTGATACTATTTTCATACTTTAATAAAATCAGTGTTTCAAAAATAATAATAAAAATTCGGCAAGATGCCGTCTGTATTTCGAACAAAATGTCCTTCTAAACCCGTTAAAAACAATTCAATGTGATAATCTCAACCATCCAACTAATTTTTCAGTCTCATAATTTCATAATTTCAAAATACTGTCCATAATATTTTACATTCATCAAAACACTATCCATAGGAGTTTAATATATACAAATTATTACAAACTTTAAAGTTTTAGAATATAAAAAATTACATAATAAAATATCAAAATACAACTGATAATCATTACACAATATCCTAAGTCCTACCATGTATGTTGTGTAGTGCAGATGACTCTAGACTCCTATGCAGATCTGATGTCTCTCCTGGTCGTAGGTTTGCTGGGCTCTCCAGCTGTGTCTCCAATACCTACACGTTACAAAAGAAACGCGCTAAGCAATTTTGCTTAGTGGTGCCAAATATAAAGAAATATACACTAAAATAAAGTAAATGAATTGTTTATGAATTTATGACATCGATATTATTTACAGTTGTTGATTCCACTTTTATTTGCTAACCTTTCATTTTTGCTAATTTTGGTGGTGCTGTATATCAGAAGACTGGATTTAACTAATTGAATTTAATAGTGCTTAAATTAACTGCCCGTGTAGCCTATACACTAACCAGACTGGATAAATGGATATACTGGCACTGGATACCTAGTACCTCGGGTCGTCACACCATCGGTCATAAAGTGTCTCCAAGTGTGTACACAGTGTGGCTAAAAAGCCATATAGTGAATCTGGTGATAAGCCAAGTATAATAACATAATACGTATAGCCGTAGGCTATTAAAGTCACAGTGCGGCATAATATGTCGTAAAAACACAATATGGCATAAAGCCATTTATAGAACAGCTGTCAGAATCCTATTGGCATGCCAAACTATCAAAACTAGTCAACTAGGCAAACTAGGGCACATTACAATTTAATTGTTTTATTCTTCAATTTTTTGAGTTTGCTAGTTATCATGTAATTCACAAGTCAATGTAAATGTTGACCTTTTTAGGTACTATGGATAAGTTGATTCTAACATCAACATATCACAATTTGTAATTCAATATGCTACTAATATAGTGTAATTTACCATTTTTATAAGTTGGCATTCATTGCCAAATTACTTCAAGCATCATTGTATATAAATGTCAAATTCTCAATTTTAGTGTGCTAGATTGGTCTAGCTTAAAGCCCTATTTCTCTTGGTTTTTAACTTCTAGTCAAAGAAGTAAAATTGTAGCTCTATGTCTTATTGAACCTTTGGAAAAATTTCAGGTCATTCTGAGTTGTATAGACCAAGATATGGTGAATTTACTAAATCTTGACAGATTGCACCTTTAGTGCAAGATTTGGTCAATTTTAGGTCAAATTCAGTTCTTGCAGTTTTGGTACCCAAACTTGTGAAAGCTATTTGATTTGGTTCTAGCCATTTCTGGGCTTTCGTTTCTCATAAGAATTGTATCTCTATGCCTAATC
Organism: Hevea brasiliensis; assembly: GCF_030052815.1. Lineage (NCBI taxonomy): Eukaryota > Viridiplantae > Streptophyta > Magnoliopsida > Malpighiales > Euphorbiaceae > Hevea > Hevea brasiliensis. The sequence goes on along the minus strand of NC_079504.1, from coordinate 89,823,328 downwards.
TATCAATGGTAAAAATTTCAGGTCAATTGGACCTGTTTTGAGTGAGTTATGGTCATCCTAATAACTACTATTCATATGGTCAAAAATCAGGGCCTGCACTTACCAATTCTGGATTTGGTCATTTTTAAGGTTAGTTTCTAGGCAGAATTTTGGCAACATTTCTACATGAAAGTTGGCCTATTTGGTGTCTAGTTTCACCCCCCATTGGCCTTATACCAATTGGGTTCACAATTTTGCACTTATGACCTAATTTAGGTGCTGCCAACATACACAACCTGCATTTGAAAATTACACTTCCAATTTTGACAATCCTTCTCCTCTCAATACTTCAATATTCAATCATGGCACTTTTATGCATATTGTACACAATTCCAGCAAAGTATTTTGAACAGAACACTCAAGTGCTCAATGCACACAATACACTATTCAAGTTCAACATTTACTTCCACCAAAATTCAACATACCTCAATATCAATATTACACATACACTTCCATGGCAACTACACATGCTGCCCACAATTTAACACCATGACATCTCATCAATAAATTACATAAACTCACATACAATTTCATGATATTACAGGCTGCCAAACATGGCAGTTTACCAAAGCATCAAAGTCCCATTTTTAAACCCTTAATTCAAGCACTAACATGCACATACTTGGACATTAACCTACTGCAACTTCCATTTGAGTTAATCAACCTTGATTCCCATCCATTAGAGGTACGAAAAACTCAAATACAACAAACTTTCATGGTTGCCAAAAATGGACAAGTTCATATCTCAATATTTTCTTCATTTCTCTTCACCAAATTACTCACATCAACCTAAACACAAGGTTTACTAAAGCAAGGAAGAGGAAGTTTGATGAAGAAGAAGATGACAATGAGTGGAATCTATTGTCCCAAGGTCCCATATGTCTCCCTAATTAGGAGTTAGTGGAGCACTAAACTCATTTTTAATGTTTAATTATTTCAAGTTTCATTATTTGCACATTTATCTCTTTTTTTTTACTATTTACATAATGTATCACAATTTAATTTTTCATGATATTTCTAAAGTGTAATATCATTTATTTTTAAAGGAAATTGAGGTCAAAAGGCAACTCTAGGTGTTAAATGACCAAAATGCCCCTCTTCAGATTGTATTCCTAATTTTTCGATAACACCGATTTTTGTCTGTTTCTCGATTTTTTTATTTTTCTTTGTACTAATTTATTAATTTTTCTTTGATAATTCTACTGTTAATTATATTTCAATAAATCTTTACTTACATCTTGAAATTTAATTCCAAGGGTTCCCCGCAGTCCTGGGGTTGGCAACGGCCTTCCCAGTGCGGTCACTAATCGCTGCGGTGCCGGCTCGTTTAACTTAGTTTCATTTTCTCTCTTTTATTTTTCTTTAATTTTTCTTGTATTTTCTTTTTATTTATTTCATCATTATATGTCTGTTCACTATCACCAAAGTGTAGTTCCAGATATCTTGACTTGCCTGGACTGACATTAGGTCACCGGAGCAACAGAACGTACAGAACACGTACAGGGAGGATGTTACAACTCTTTCCCTCTAAATAAAAATTTCGTCCTTGAAATTTACCTAATGTGAAGAGCTGAAGGAACTGTTGCCTCATTGTCTCCTCGCTCTCTCATGTTGCCTCTTCCGTGTTGTGGTGCCTCCATAGGATTTTCACTAGTGGAATTGTCTTATTTCTGAGCTCTTTTACCTCTCGCGTCAAGATTTTAATTGGTTCTTCTTCATATGTCAGGTCAGGTTGTACCACAATTTCTTCTGCTGAGATGACATGTGAAGGATCTGATCTGTATCTTCTGAGCATCGAGACATGGAACACATTATGTATCTTGTCCAGCTCAGGTGGTAAGGCTAATTTGTAGGCTACTGGTCCCAGACGTTTAATAACTTTATATGGGCCAATGAACCTAGGGCTTAATTTTCCCTTTTTCCTAAATCTCAACACTTTCTTCCATAGTGATACTTTGAGAAATACCTTCTTGCCAACTTCATACTCAAAGTCCTTTCTTCTCAAGTCAGCATAAGATTTTTGTCGGTCTGAGGCAACTTTCAAATTGGCCTTTATCAGTTTCACCTTTTCCTCTGTCTATTTTACCAGGTCTAGTCCCACTAGCTTATCTTCACCCAATTCAGTCCAAGATATAGGTGTTCTGCATTTTCTCCCATACAATGCTTCATAAGGTGCCATTTGTATGCTAGCTTGATAGCTATTGTTGTATGCAAATTCTGCCAGTGGAAGGTATCTGTCCCAGTTTCCCTCAAACTCAATAACACAACTCCTTAACATATCCTCGAGGACCTATCACATATGTTCAGTTATTATTATCATTATCAGTTCAATTTATTGTTTACAATAACTCAATGAGTTTCAAAATTTACCTAGATTATTCTTTCTGACTGTCCATCCGTCTGAGGATGAAAAGCCATACAAAAATGGAGTTGTGTGCCTAAGGATTCTTGTAATTTCTTCCAAAATCTAGATGTAAACCTCGGGTCTCTATCAGATATAATGGAAAGCGGAATTCCTTGTAGTCTAACTATCTCACTAATGTACAATTCTGCTAGCTTTTCTAGTGAGTAGTCAGTTCTGACTGGCAGAAAATGTGTTGATTTGGTCAACCTATCCACAATCACCCATACTGCATCATGCTTCTTCTGAGTGAGAGGTAGACCACTGACAAAGTCTATAGTGATTCGGTCCCATTTCCATTCAGGTATGTTTATGGGCTGTAACAAACCTGATGGAACTTGATGTTCTGCTTTGACTTGCTGACATGTCAAGCATCTAGTTACATAGTCAACTATGTCCTTCTTCATACCTAGCCACCAGTATCAAAGTTTCAGGTCATGGTACATTTTTGTGCTTCCTGGGTGCATAGCATACACACTGTTATGTGCTTCTCTCAGAATACTGCTTTTCAACTCTTTATCATCTAGTACACACATTCTTTCTTTATAGTACAGGCACCCATTTTCTTTCACTTCATAATCAGTTTCCTTTCCTTTAGTGATTTTGCCCATAACAGCCATTAATTTCTCATCTGTCTTCTGTTCATCCAGTATTTGTTGTAACAGATTCGGCTTCACTTGCAACTCAGCCAAAATAACTCCGTCATGAGTTAAGGATAGTTGGGCATTTAGAGATCTTAATGCTATAATAGATTTTCTGCTTAAGGCATCAGCAAATACGTTTACCTTCCTAGGGTGGTAGTCAATCACACAATCATAATCTTTTAGGAATTCAATCCATCGCCTCTATCTCAAATTAAGTTCTTTCTGGGTTAGCAAATACTTTAGACTCTTATGGTCTGTGTATATGTAGCATTTTTCTCCATACAAGTAATGCCTCCATATCCTCAATACGAAGATAATTGCTACTAACTCCAAATCATGAGTAGGGTAATTCTTTTCATATGGCCTTAACTACCTGGAAGCATATGCGACCACTTTCCCTTCTTGCATGAGTACACACCCAAACCCATTATGTGAGGCATCACTGTAGACTACAAAGTATTTTCCTGACACTGGTTGTGTTAACACTGGTGCCTCTGTCAACATAGCCTTTAGCCTCTCAAAACAGGCTTGACACTTGTCATTCTAGTCAAATTTCATATTCTTGTGAAGTAATTTGGTCATTAGAGTAGCTATCAGGGAAAATCCCTTTAAAAATCTTCTATAATATCCAGCTAACCCCAAGAAACTTTTGATCTCAGTTGTATTTCTGGGAGGCTTCCATTCCATCACTGCTTCAATCTTCTTGGGATCCACTCTATTCCTTTCAGCTGATACTACATGTCCAAGGAATGCAATCTCATTCAACCAGAACTCACACTTGGACAATTTGGCATACAGTTTCTTCTCTTTTAGAGTCTGCAGAATAATTCTCAAATGTTCATCATGTTCTGCTTTATCCTTGGAATACACCAGGATGTCATCAATGAAGACCACTACAAACCGATCTAAGTATGGATGGAAGATACGGTTCATAAGGTCCATGAATGCTGCTGGAGCGTTTGTTAACCCAAATGGCATCACTAGGAATTCATAATGCCCATACTGGGTTCTAAATGCAGTCTTAGGCACATCTGCATCCTTAACCCTTAGCTGATGATACCCTAATCTGAGATCAATCTTAGAAAACACACCGACTCCCTTCAATTGATCAAACAGATCGTCAATTCTAAGCAACGGATACTTGTTCTTCATTGTTACTCTATTTAACTGCCAGTAGTCAACACATAACTTCAGTGTCCCATCTTTCTTCTTTACAAACAGTACCGGAGCTCCCCACGGTGACACACTGGAGCGTATGAACCCCTTGTCTAGTAATTCTTATAGCTGAATTTTTAACTCTTTCAATTCAGCAGGTGCCATCCTATACGGAGCAATTGAAATTGGAGCTGTACCCAGCATAATCTCACTAGCAAATTCAACTTCCCTTTCTAGTGGCAAACTAGGCAATTCCTCAAGAAATACCTCAGAGAAATCCCTTATTGTGGGTATGTCAGACAAGTTAAGTTTACCCTGCCTAGTGTTAACCACGTGTGCCAGATAGGCTTCACACCCTTTTCTCAACCATCTCCTTATAACTGTAGCTGAGATGACATTGGACAAGAAATCTGTCCTTTCAGCCACAACTATTATTTCTTCGTTCTCAGCAGTTTTCAGAGAGATTCTCTTCAATTTACAATCTACTATTGCCTTATGATGGGATAACCAATCCATCCCCAAAATCACATCAAACTCATGGAAAGGCAGTTCGATTAAGTCTGCCGAGAAGTCTTTCCCTTGAATGTTCAATGGACAGCCCTTATACACCTTGTTTACTACCACACTATGGCATAGCGGATTTGTGACCAGGATGTCTTGGTCACTTTCCTCTACTGGTATTCCCTTTTCTACGAGTAGCTTGATACAAATATATGAATGAGTATATCCAGGATCCACTAATGCATGCACAAAAGTATTATAGAGGAGGAATGTACCCTTGATGACATCTGGAGCATCCTGTTCCTCCTGTGCCCTTATAGCATAGGCTCTGGCTAGTTTTCTACTTTCTACTCTCTCCACAGACTCTGATATAGGTTTCTGTGAAGTACCGGCTGCCTCAGCCTTACACGGCTTTCTACCCCTAGGAGCTGGAGGGGTAGGCCTAACAGTTGATACCAGAGTGGATGTAGCAGTTCTGCGTGGACAATCTCGGATTAGGTGGTCTATAGACCCACACCATAAATAAGCACCTATCATCCTCCAACATTCCCCCTTATGCCATTTTTGGCAATGTGGGCAAGCAACAGATACGGTTGGGGCTAGTCCCCTGAACCCTGTCCCTAGAGAGCTAGCCACTAAAGGTGTGGACTGGCCTCTCCTTGATGCAAACTGAGATTTGGGCCTCTGTGACTGACCCTGACATGGTGCTCTACTGAAACTCTGAGTAGGTGAATCTCTAAATTTCTTGCTAGGGGCAGAAGATGTACCAGTCTGACCCTAACCTCTTTTCTGCTGTCTATCTCTTCTGTTCTGCTCATTCATTCTAACTTTTTCAACCTTGAGTGCGACTTCCACTAACTTGGCAAACTCTGTAATCCCCAAGGCTATAATCATTACTTTAATGTTATCATTGAGTCCTTCCTCAAATCTCTTGCATCTCTTTGCCTCATTAAGGATTATTTCCTGCCCATAGCGGCTCAGTCTAACAAATTCTCTTTCATATTCAGCCACTGTCAGCTGTCTCTAGCGTAGGGTAATAAACTCCCTTCTCTTCTCTTCCAGGTATACACTGCCTAAATACTTCTTTCTAAACTCATTGAGAAAGAAATCCTAAGTTATTTGTTCTGGTGGCACCTCACTAGTTACTGTATCCCACCATTGGTATGCATCATCTTGCAGTAGAGATACAGTAGCTTCCAAATTCTGTCCTGGAGTACAATGAAGTTGTTTCAAAACTCTTCCAATTCTGTCCAATCAGTTTTCAACTGTGACAGAATCATCTTCCCTTTTGCCTAGAAAATCCACTGCTCCGAACTTCCTGAGTCTCTCCATATGAGATTTTTGATGTGGAGGTGGTGGTGGTGGCATAACTCCTGCCATCTGTCTAAAGAACTTAGCCATTTGCTGAAATGTGGCAATTGCATCTGGTACTGGTGTAGCAGGTTCCCTCCTATCTCCTGGTTCAGTCATAGATGGAGCATGACTCTCCACCTCCTCATCGACCGCTCTCTGCGATGTGGAGTCCATATTCTGATCAAAATAATAAATCAAAAGATCTGCATTAGAGTCATCTTAACACTTACAATGCAATGCATGATATGCAAACTATCTAGGTCCAAAAATGCCTAAACCGTGCTCTGATACCACTAAATGTAACACCCCTCGCCTGTTTACAGTATAGCCGAGCAAGGCGTGCCGAAGTACCTAGTCTGTAATCAACTCATTTCCTGAACTCAGTTTGATTTTAAGAAGTCTTTTATGTAATATTCATATCATGCTGATACTATTTTCATACTTTAATAAAATCAGTATTTCAAAAATGGTAATAAAAATCTAGTAAGGTGCCATTTGTATTTTGGACAAAATGTCCTTCTAAACCTATTAAAAACAATTCAATGTGATAATCTCAACCATCCAACTAATTTTTCAGTCTCACAATTTTATAATTTCAAAATACAGTCCATCATATTTTACATTCAGCAAAACACTATCCATAGGAGTTTAATATATACAAATTATTACAAACTTTAAAGTTTTAGAATATACAAAATTACATAACAAAATGTCAAAATACAACTGATAATCATTACACAAGATCCTAAGTCCTACCATGCATACAGTGTAGTGCAGATGACTCTAGACTCCTGTGCAGATCTGATGTCTCTCCCGGTTGTAGGTCTACTGGGCTCCCCAGCTGTGTCTCCAATACCTACGCGTTACAAAAGCAACGCACTAAGCAATTTTGCTTAGTGGTGCCAAATATAAAGAAATATACACTAAAATAAAGTAAATGAATTGTTTATGAATTTATGACATTGATATTCTTTATAGTTGTTGATTCTGCTTTTATTAGCTAAACTTTTATTTTTACTAATTTTTGTGGTGCTGTATGTCAGAAGACTGGATTTAACTAATTGAATTTAATAGTACTTAAATTGACTGCCCGTGTAGCCTATACACTAACCAGACTGGATAAACGAATATACTAGCACTGGGTACCCAGTACCTCGAGTCGTCACACCATTGGTCACAAAGTGTCTCCCGGTGTGCAAACAGTGTGGCTAAAAAGCCATATAATCAATCTGGCGATAAGCCAAGTATAATAACACAATACGTATAGCCGTAGGCTATTAAAGTCACAGTGCGGCATAATATGCCATAAAAACACAGTATGGCATAAAGTCATTTACAGAATAGCTATCAGAATCCTATTGGCATGCCAAACTATCCAAACTAGTCAACTAGTTAATTGTTTAATTCTTCATTTTTTTGAGTTTGCTAGTTATCATGTAATTCACAAGTGAATGTAAATGTTGACCTTTTTAGGTACTATGAATAAGTTGATTCTAGCATCAACATGTCACAATTTTTAATTCAATATGCTTCCAATATAGTGCAATTTACCATTTTTACAAGTTGGCATTCATTACCAAATTACTTCAAGCATCATTGTATGTAAATGTCAAATTCTCAATTTTAGTGTGCTAGATTAGTCTAGCTTAAAGTCCAATTTCTCTTGGATTTTAGCTTTTGGTCAAAGAAGAAAAATTGTAGCTCTATGTCTTATTGAACCTTTGGCAAAATTTCAGGTCATTCTGAGTTATATAGACCAAGATATGGTTAATTTATTAAAACTTGACAGATTGCACCTTTAGTGCAAGATTTGGTCAAATTTAGGTCAAATTCAGTTCTGGCAGTTTTGGTACCCGAACTTGTGCAAGCTATTTGACTTGGTTCTTGCCATTTCTAGGCTTTGGTATCTTCATAAGAATTGTAGCTCTATGTCTAAGCTGTCCATGGTAAAAATTTTAGGTCAATTGGACCTGTTTTGAGTGAGTTATGGTCATCCTAATGACTATTGTTCATATGGTAAAAAATCTGGGCCTGCACTTACCAATTCTGGATTTGGTCATTTTTAAGGTCAGTTTCTAGGTAGAATTTTGGCAATATTTCCACATGAAAGTTGGCCTATTTGGTATCTAGTTTCAACCCCCCATTGGCCTCATATGAATTGGATTCACAGTTTTGTACTTATGATCTAATTTTGGTGCTGCCAACATACACAACTTGCATTTGAAAATTACACTTCCAATTTTGACAATCCTCTTCCTCCCAATACTTCAATATTCAATCATGGCACTTCTATATATATTGTACACAATTCCAGTAAAGTATTTTGAATAGAACACTCAAGTGGTCAATGCACACAATACACCATTCAAGTTCAACATTTACTTCCACCAAAATTCAACATACGTCAATATCAATATTACACATACACTTCCATGGCAACTACACATACTGCTCACAATTTAACACCATGACATCTCATCAATAAATTACATAAACTCACATACAATTTCATGATATTATAGGCTACCAAACATGGTAGTTTACCAAAGCATCAAAGTCTCATTTTCAAACCCTTAATTTAAGCACTAACATGCACATACTTGGACATTAACCTACTACAACTTCCATTTGAGTTAATCAAACCTTGATTCCCATCCATTAGAAGTAAGAAAAACTCAAATACAACAAACTTTCATGGCTGCTGAAAATGGACAAGTTCATATCTCAATATTTTCTTCATTTCTCTTCACCAAATTACTCACCTCAACCTAAACACAAGGTTTACTAAAGCAAGGAAGAGGATTTGGACACTTACCACTTTTGGAGCTTGTTAAAACTTCACCAAATCTCTTCCTTTTTATTCCCAATATCTTCCCCAAGGTGAGTAGGCAAGCTTTAATGAAGGATCCAAGTGGAAATGATGGCTTAATGATGGAGAGAGGAAGCTTCATGCATGGGCGGCCATGGAGGTTTTGGTTGGGATATTCATTTCGGCAAGATGAAGTTTGATGAAGAAGAAGATAAAAATGAGTGGAATCTGCTGTCCCAAGGTCCCATATGTCTCCCTAATTAGGAGTTAGTGGAGTACTAAACTCATTTTTAATGTTTAATTATTTCAAGTTTCATTATTTACACATTTTTCTCCTTTTTTTCACCATTTGTATAATATATCACAATTTAATTTTTCATGACATTTCTAAAGTGTAATATCATTTATTTTTAATGGGCATTGAGGTCAAAAGGCAACTCTAGGTGTCAAATGATCAAAATGCCCCTCTTCGATTTGTATTCCTGATTTTTCGGTAACATCGATTTTTGTCTGTTTCTCGATTTTTCATTTTTCTTTGTACTAATTTATTAATTTTTCTTTGATAATTTTAGTGTCAATTATATTTCAATAAACGTTTACTTACGTCTTGAAATTTAATTCCGAGGGTTCCCGTGGTCCTGGGGTTGGCAACGGCCTTCACAGTGCGGTCACCCATCGCTGCGATGCCGGCTCGTTTAACTTAATTTCATTTTCTCTCTTTATTTTTCTTTAATTTTTCTTGTATTTTATTTTTATTTATTTCATCATTATATGTCTGTTCACTATCACTGAAGTGTAGTTCCAGACATTCTGACTTTCCTGGACTGACATTAGGCCACCAGAGCAACAGAACGTACAGAACACGTATAGGGAGGATGTTACAGTGTTGCAATGATTTGTATGTTGATTGATTTTAGGCAAAATAATAGTCTTTTGACTTCTTGGAGGAATCGATTTCCCAAAAACCTTGTCATTTCACAATCAGATTTTGTAACGATCGGGCTCCAACCATTAGAGGAATTGTCCGCTTTGGCCATAAGCCTCACGATTTTGTCCCATAGGTGGAATGGAGAACTTTCCAGGAGGTCACCCATCTTAGGATTTCTCTCAAGCGAGCTCGCTTAACCCTGGAGTTCTTCTAACTCTCCGGCCATTCCACCAAAGGGCGCCTCTAGTGATTAGTTCTCTCATCTTATATATCATTACTTTTTGAACCCAAGACCATCTCCGTGCTTTGCCGATGTGGGATTTGCCTAAGGAACCTTTCTCCCCCCCTTTCGAGACTCAACGTCCTCGCTGCGGCTTGCCCCATCATCGCCCAAGAGGACACGTGAGCAGCTCTGATACCAATTGTAATGATCAGGCTCCAACCACTAGAGGAATTGTCCGCTTTGGCCATAAGCCTCACGGTTTTGTCCCATAGGTGGAATGGAAAACTTCCTAGGAGGTCACCCATCCTAGGATTTCTCTCATGTAAACACACTAAACCATGGAGTTCTTCCAACTCTCTAGGCCGTTCCACCGAAAGGCGCCTCTAGTGATTAGTTCCCCCATATATATATCATTAATTTTTGAACCCAAGACCATCTTCGTGCTTTACCGATGTAGGATTTGCCTAAGGGACCTTTGGATGGTAGTCAATCACACAATAATAGTCCTTCAGGAAGCAAATCCCACATAGGCAAAGCACGGATATGGTTTTGGGTTCAAAAAGTAATGATATATGAAATAGGGAAACTAATCACTAGAGACCCCTTTTGGTGGAATGGCCTGGAGAGTTGAAAGAACTCCAGAGTTAAGTGTGCTCGCTTGAGAGAAATCCTAGGATGGGTGACCTCCTGGGAAGTTTTCCATTCCACTTATGGGACAAAACCGTGAGGCTTATAGCCAAAGCGGACAATTCATCTAGTAGTTAGAGCCCGATCGTTATAATTGGTATCGGAGCACGATTTAGGCATTTATGGGTCTAAATCGAGTCCATACCATGCATTATATTTGTAAGAGTTGAGGTAATACTAATACAAATATGTTTGTCTTTGTTATTTTGATTAGGATATAGACCCTACGTCACAGAGGGCAGTTGAGGAGGAAGTAGAGAGTCATGCTCCACCTGTAGCAGCTGAGACTGGCGGTAGGGGAGAACCTACTCCACCAGCTCCAGCAGAGCCTGCTCAGCCTCCACAGGCCATGTTCCAGCAAATGTACGAGTTTTTCAGATAAATAGCTGGGGTAATGCCACCACCACCACCACCTCCACAGCAAAAATCACATCTAGAAAGATTAAGAAAATTTGGAGCAGTAGATTTCTTTGGCAAGAGAGAAGATGATTCTATTACAGTTGAAAACTGGTTGAACATAACAGGAAGGGTTTTAAAACAACTCCACTGCACTCCAGAGCAAAATCTAGAAGCTGTTGTATCTCTACTGCAAGATGATGCCTATCAATGGTGGGATACAATGTCTAGTGAAGTGCAGCCAAAACTAATAACTTGGGACTTCTTCGTCTCAGAGTTTAAAGTAAGTATGTGGGTAGTGTATATCTGGAAGAAAGAAGAAGAAAATTTATTAATCTGAGGCAGAGACAGCTGAAAGTGGCAGAGTATGAAAAGGAATTTCTCAGACTAAGCCGCTATGGAATGCAAGCCTCCTAGAAATACAACTGAGGTCAAAAGTTTCTTGGGGCTAGTTGGGTATTACAGAAGATTTGTGAAGGGATTTTCTTTAATAGCTGCTCCAATGACCAAGTTGTTACACAAGAATGTCATATTTGACTGGAATGACAAGTGTCAGGCCAGTTTTGAAAAGTTAAAGGCTATGTTGACAGAGGCACTAGTGTTAACACAGCCAGTGTCAGGGAAGGACTTTGTGGTCTACAGTGATGCCTCTCATATTAGGTTAGGGTGTGTATTGATGCAAGAGGGGAAGGTGGTCCCCTATGCTTCCAGGTAGCTAAGGCCACATGAACAGAATTAACCTACTCATGATCTAGAACTTGTAGCAATTATCTTTGCATTGAAGATATGGAGGCATACTTATATGGTGAAAAATGTTATATTTACACGAACCACAAAAGTCTGAAATATTTGCCAACCCAGAAGGAGCTCAACCTTAGATAGAGGCGCCTTTTCGTGGAATAGCCTGGAGAGTTGGAAGAACTCCAGGGTTAAGCGTGCTCGCTTGAGAGAAATCCTAGGATGAGTGACCTCCTAGGAAGTTTTCCATTCCACCTATAGGACAAAACTGTGAGGCTTATGGCCAAAGCGAACAATTCCTCTAGTGGTTGGAGCCCGATCGTTACAAATTTTGTAACTCGAACTCCAGCTAACATTGCCCATTTGAATAGTTCTCTTATGTCTAGATATCAGGTTCTAGATATCTGTGCTATTTTGAAGCGAGGAATGCTGAAATCTAAGCTGTGCTCACAATTTGGATAGACGAGGGGAATTCGGTTAGGATGTTCTTGAGTGCAATAAAAGTGAGGTTTTGAATAGAACTCCCATTCCCATGACCATCCATTGTGATTCTACTGATTTTTTTGTAAAATGGAGACATTTTTTAAAAACATCTAACTGTTCCTTGGTTTTGAACTATATGATGTTTTGTAGGATTTTCTGATGGATCTCCTAAGGAAGACCGTTGAGAACTTATTGCCTGAATTTCTTCGAAAGATAAGGGGTTTGAAAATGATCTAAAGACCTATTGGCACCAAGTGAAGTAAAAAAGACCTCACTATGGTGATAATTTTTCACATTGACCAGTGGGCTAATGGTAATTTTACGCTAGAACCCAGTGGGGATCCTAGGCCTTCAGTCCTTTACTTTTGTAATTTTACATCCGAATCCAGTGGGGATCCTAGGCCTTCAAATTCCTATTTTTGTAATTCAAGGTGAAGATTTTGGTTAGAAGTGCATGGATCTGATGGACTAATTCTAGACGTATGAATTTTGTATAAATTTTGGTTTTGTAAAAAATCAATGAATGATTGAGCTACCATGATATGATTCTTATGGTATTTAATTCTACTAAGAAGGTCAGCCACATATTCATTAGCTTTCTCGAACTCAATACAAAGTGCATTGAGAGCTGTTACTCCTAACCTTTTGTTTTGTATTAAAGTCCAAAGATTATTTAATAAACATTGGTGCCTTTCTGTGGTAACATATGCAGTTCTGGCTACATTAATTATGAACTTTTGAGCAAGAGTTTTGGAGAGGACTATTGATCCAAAATGGACTAAATCACCATTGTTTAATGATTTTTCCATCTGAAAAAACTTACAAGGGTTAGTTTGTAATAAGCAGTAATCAAAAAATTGATTTTTGAAAACAAGCTTATTTTGTAAAGAAATTTCTTTTTTAAATACTGCCTTATTTCCTGTTCTAAAACATTTATTTGATTATCAAAAATAGAATAAGCCTTTATGATATTCAAATTCTTTGTTTTGGGTTTTTCAACAAAAGGGAAAACAAGATCTTTGTTCTTCGTTCTAAAAGAAATACCATCATAGTTGTAACACCCTCCCTGTAGCAACTCTGTACATTTTACTATTCCAGTGACCAGTGTCGGTCCAGACAGTTAGAACATCCAGAAAAATATTTAAACTAAAGTGATGAACCATAATTAAATCAAATATTAACAAGAAAAATTTAGGAAAAATTTTAGAAAAAAAATACAACCGAGTTAAATGAGCCGGTGCCTTAGCGATGGATAACCCAGTGGGAAGTTGCGGTTCTCGCAACTAGGAGCCCTAGAGCAGGGGAAAATTCATAAAATAATTTTTAGGACTCCAGAGAAGGGTCATTGAGGTTTCTATGGCATTAGAATGCCAAGAAAATGCTTAGAAAAATTTTTCAATCGATATAGACAATTTTAGTCTGTTAAGCCAACCGGAGGGCATTTTGGTCATTTCACCTTCAGAGGTGATTTTTGGCCGACTTGTCTAGTTAAGTAAATAATTATCATGATAGAAATGTAAATAAATATTGCTAAAAGTTAAATTGCAAATGAGTAGAAAATAAAAGAAAAAGAAATGAAAGTAAATAGGATTTATTGCATATGCATGATGCAATTAAGAAAGGCCCAACCAATCAAAATGCAACAAACTTTATTAAATCAATTAAAAGAGATAAAACTTAAGGAAAACAAATCAAATTTCTTCTCCTCCTTCAGCTGGCCAAACCACACTCTCACCTCCAGCATTGTTGTCCCTTCAACCAAGCTTCCTTTCCCACCTTAAACCCCCTCAAAACCCTAACTTGCCTTCATTAAAAATTATCCCTACCACTAGAGCAAGCCTTGGGAAGCAATTTGAAAGGAAAAAAGTAAAGTTTTTAAGTCTTGGAAAGTGACTAAGTGAAGGTTAGTGCCACTTTTGTTTAATTTTTCTCTTATATTCTTTGTTACAACATTAATCTAAACTAGAAAATATGAAAATGGAAAAAATTGAAATTATGGAGTTAGGCTTTGGGAGAAACCTAGGGTTTTCTCATGTGTTGGTGAATGAAAGTTTAAATGGTTAATTAGTGACCATTTGGCTGTGTATGTTGAAGAAATAAAGTGATTTATGGCTTGGTATTTGAATTTGGGTGAGCCGCCTTGGCTGCCCTCCAGGTCTGGATGTTAGTCCAGTAGGTTTGGGCAGCTATAAATGGAGTTGTAGAGGTTCAATTGGTGCAAGGCCAATTGGACATGAAACTAGACACATAATGGCACCACTTTGGTGAAGAAACTCTTCCTAGAAAATCAAACCAAGTTGGCCTAAAAATTGCCCTAATCCAGGTGACTTGCATTCTGCCTGGGCAAAATGACCAAATGAACAGTATCTATTCATTTGGTCATAACTCAGTGTAGAAAGGTCCAATTGACCTGAAATGTTACCAGCAGAAAGCTGAGACATAGACTGACAACTTTTATGAAGAACACAAATCCAAATTCTGACCATAACCTAGTCAAATTGCCAACGAAACTTAGGTTACCAAATCTGGCAGAACCAGTTTTGCCCAGAATTTTGGATTCTGTCCAATCCGGCCAGTTATGGTGTTTAAGCCATAACTTGAGCTACAAAACTCCAAATGGAGTGATTAAAAAAAAGAAATGTAACTAGACACAATAAGGAACAATTCATGAAGACAACTTTACCAAATTCGTACTATACAAATGACCAATGGAACAGTAAACACAAGGCTTGAAATCTAAAAATTTTGAACAACTAACACTAAGCTTAGAAATGGTATTGGCAACCAATACCAACAACTTTAGAATGCAAAATGTGGTATGTTGGAAGCATTAAAACCAATGTACCAATTTTCTATGCAAAAGTCAACATTTTAGTTGACTAATGAAATGAATAGTAATACCTAAACTTAAATTTCAAGAATTGTAAAGTTTAAAAGTGTAACATGCCCTAGTACACCTAGCAAGATTGGTTTGGATAGGTTGGCATGCCAATAGGGTTCAGTTAGCAGTACTGCACATGGCATTATGCTATTTTGTGATTTTATGGCTTTTAGCCATTCTGACATTTTGTTGATACTTGGCCTTGTGCCTAATGTTTATTACAGCTTATTAGCTGTTTTGTTGTACACCGGGGATACATATGTGACCAATGGTGTGACAACCCGAGGTACTTGATACCCAGTACCAGTTTACCCGTTTATCCAGTTTAGTCATCCAGTATAGGTTACTGGGCAACCAAAATTGGAAGTGGATAAATTTAATGAAATTATGAATCTAACAAGTACAAAATAAATAAAATTACCAATAATGATCGAAAAATTGTCTGCATAAGACATCAGGACATGCAATGCATATTTATTTTCTATTATTTCTTTTTATTTTATTATTGGCACCACTAAGCATTATTGCTTAGCGCATTGCTTTTTGCTACGCGTAGGTTCTGGAGAGACCGGCAGTTGAATAAAGTGACTGTGAAGAATAAGTATCTGTTGCCTAAAATTGATGATCAGTTTGATCAGTTGAAGGGAGCAGGAGTATTTTCAAAAACTGATCTCAGATTAGGGTATCATCAGTTGAGGGTGAAGGATACAGATGTGTTAATGACTGCATTCACGACCGGTATGGGCATTATGTGTTCCTGGTGATGCCCTTTGGCCTAACAAATGCACTAGCAACATTCATGGACCTTATGAACCGTATCTTCCATCCATACCTAGATCGGTTTGTAGGGATCTTTATTGATGATATTTTGGTGTATTCCAAGACCAGGGAAGAACATGATGAACATTTGAGTATTGTTCTGCAAACCTTAAGAGAAAAAAAGCTGTATGCTAAGTTGTCCAAGTGTGACTTCTGGTTGAATGAAATTACATTCCTTGGACACATAGTGTCAGCTGATGGGATTAGAGTGGATCCCAAGAAAATAGAAGCAGTGATGGAATGGAAGCCTCCCAGAAATACAACTGAGGTCAAAAGTTTCTTGGGGCTAGCTGGGTATTACAGAAGATTTGTGAAGGGATTTTCCTTAATAGTTGCTCCAATGACCAAGTTGTTACACAGGAATGTCAGATTTGACTGGAATGACGAGTGTCATACCAGTTTTGAGAAGTTGAAGGCTATGTTGACAGAGGCACTAGTTTTAACACAACCAGTGTCGGGAAAAGATTTTGTGGTCTACAGTGATGCCTCTCATAATGGGTTAGGGTGTGTATTGATGCAAGAGGGGAAGGTGGTCGCTTATGCTTCCAGGCAGTTAAGGCCACATGAACAGAATTACCCTACCCATTATCTAGAGCTTGCAGCAATTATCTTCGCACTGAAGATATGGAGGCATTACTTATATGGTGAAAAGTGCTACATTTACACAGACCACAAAAGTCTGAAATACTTGCCAACCCAGAAGGAGCTCAACCTCAGACAGAGGCGATGGATTGAGTTCTTGAAGGACTATGATTGTGTGATTGCCTACCATCCTGGGAAGGTAAATGTAGTTATTGATGCTTTGAGCAGAAAATCCATCACAGCTTTGAGATCATTGAATGCTCGTCTATCTTTGTCTTGAGATGGAGCTATTTTGGCTGAGTTGCAAGTGAGGCCAAACCTGCTACAGGATATTTAGATGGGCAGAAGGTAGATGAGAAGCTAAAGGTTATTATGAGCAAAATCCTAGAAGGGAAAGAAACTGACTATGAAGTGAAAACAGATGGGTGTCTGTACTACAAAGGAAGATTATGTGTGCCAAATGATAGGGAATTGAAGGCTAGTATTCTAAAAGAGGCACACACCAATGTTTATGCTATGCACCCAGGAAGTACAAAATTGTATCATGATCTAAAGCTTCAGTATTGGTGGCCTGGTATGAAGAAGGACATAGCTGACTATGTGACTAAATGCTTGACATGCCAGTAAGTCAAGGCAGAACATCAAGTTCCATCGGGTTTGCTACAGCCTATACGCATATCTGAATGGAAATGGGATCGAGTCACCCTGGATTTTGTAAGTGGTCTACCTCTCACCCAGAAAAAGCATGATGCAGTATGGGTGATAGTAGATAGATTGACGAAGTCAGCACACTTTCTGCCAGTTAGGACTGACTACTCACTGGAGAAGTTAGCATAATTGTATATCAGTGAGATAGTTAGACTGCATGGAATTCCACTTTCCATCATATCTGATCGAGACCCAAGGTTTACATCGAGATTTTGGAAGAAATTGCATGAATCCTTGGGTACACAACTCCACTTCAGCACAGCTTTCCATCCTCAGACGGATGGGCAATCAGAAAGAGTAGTCCAAGTAAACAATTGAAACCAATTAAACTAATACAAATATTGAACTGAAATGATAATAATAATATGAAATATATGTCAGGTCCTTGAGTATATACTGAGGAGTTGTGTCATTGAGTTTGAGGGAAGTTGGGATAGATACCTCCCACTGGCAGAATTTGCATACAATAATAGCTACCAAGCTAGCATCCAAATGGCCCTGTATGAAGCACTGTATGGGAGGAAATGTAGAACTCTAGTGTGCTGGACTGAATTAGGTGAAGATAAAGTGGTAGGGCCAGACTTGGTGAAACAAACTAAGGAGAAGGTTAAGCTAATCAAAGTTAATCTGAAGGTTACCTCAGACAGACAAAAATCCTATGCTGACTTGAAGAGAAAAGAAATAGAATATGCGATTGAAGACAAAGTGTTCTTCAAGGTGTCACCGTGGAAGAAGGTACTGAGGTTTGGAAGAAAGGGTAAGTTAAGCCCTAGGTTCATTGGCCCATATAAAGTTATTGAATGTGTGGAACCCGTAGCTTGCAGGCTAGCTCTACCACCAAAGCTGGATAAGATCCACAATGTGTTGCACGTATCTATGCTAAGAAGATACCACTCAGATCCTTCACATGTCATCTCCACGAAAGAAATTGAAGTACAACCAGATTTGACATATGAAGAAGAACCCATACGGATCCTGGCTCGGGACGTGAAAGAGTTGAGTAATAAGCAGATTCCACTAGTGAAAGTGCTTTGGAGGCACCACAACACCAAAGAGGCAACTTGGGAAAGTGAAGAGACGATAAGGCAACAGTTCCCTCAACTGTTTGCATCAGGTAAATTTTGAGGACGAAATTTAAATTAGAGGGGAAGAGTTGTAACACCCTCCCTGTAGCAACTCCATACATTCTACTATTCCGGTGACCAGTGTCAGTTCGGATAGTTAGAACATCTGGAAAAATATTTAAACTAAAGTGATAAACCATAATTAACTCAAATAATAACAAGAAAAATTTAGGAAAAATTTTAGAAATAAAATACAACCGAGTTAATGAGCCGGTGCCCTAACAATGGGTAACCCAATGGGAAGTTGCAGTTCTCGCAACTAGGAGCCCTAGACTAGGGGAAAAATTCATAAAATAATTTTTGGGACTCCAGAGAATGGTCATTGAGATTCCTATGGCATTAGAATGCCAAGAAAATGCTTAGAAAAATTTTTCAATCGGTACAGACAATTTTAGTCTATTAAGCCAAACGGAGGGCATTTTGGTCATTTCGCCTTCAGAGGTGATTTTTGGCTGACTTGTCCAGTTAAGTAAATAATTATCATGACACAAAATGTGAATAAAATATTGCTAAAAATTAAATTGCAAATGAGTAGAAAATAAAAGAAAAGAAATGAAAGTAAATAGGATTTATTACATATGCATGATGCAATTAAGAAAGGCCCAACTAATCAAAATGTAACAAGCTTTATTAAATCAATTAAAAGAGATAAAACTTAAGGAAAACAAATCAGATTTCTTCTCCTCCTTCAGATTTCTTCCTTTCCCACCTTAAACCCCCTCAAAACCCTAACTTGCCTTCATTAAAATTATCCCTACCACTAGAGCAAGCCTTAGGCAGCAATTTGAAAGGAAGAAAGTGAAGTTTTAAAGTCTTGAAAAGTGACTAAGTGAAGGTTAGTGCCACTTTTGTTTAATTTTTCTCTTATATTCTTTGTTACAACGTTAATCTAAACTAGAAAATATCAAAATGGAACAAATTGAAATTGTGGAGTTAGGGTTTGGAAGAAACCTAGGGTTTCCTCATGTGTTGGTGAATGAAAGTTTAAATGGTCAATTAGTGACCATTTGGCTATGTATGATGAAGAAATTAAGTGAGTTATGGCTTGGTATTTGAATTTGGGTGAGCTGCCTTGGCTGCCCTGCAGGTCTGGATGCGAGTCCCAGTAGGTTTGGGCAGCTATAAATGGAGTTGTAGAGGTTCAATTGGTGCAAAGCTAATTGGACATGAAAGTAAACACACAATGGCACCACTTTGGTGAAGAAACCCTGCCCAAAAAACCGAACCAAGTTGGCCTAAAAATTGCCCTAATCAGGGTAACTTGCATTCTACCTAGGGAAAATGTCCAAATGAATAGTATGGTCATAATTCAGTGTAGAAAGGTCCAATTGACTTAAAATGTTACCAGCAGAAAGCTGAGACATAGACCTACAACTTTCACGGAGAACATAAATCCAAATTCTGACCATAACCTAGTCAAATTGCCAATGAAACTAAGGTTACAAATCTGGCAGAACCAGTTTTGCCCAAAATTTTAGATTCTGTCCAATCCGGCCAGTTATGGTGTTTAGGCCATAACTTGAGCTACAAAACTCCAAATGGAGTGATTCAAAAAAAGAAATGTAACTAAACACAATAAGGAACAACTTTCATGAAGACAACCTTGCCAAATTCCTACTGTACAAATGAACAATAGAACAGTAAACACAAGGCTTGAAATCTGAAAATTTTGAACAGCTAATACTAAGCTGAGAAATGGTATTGGCAACTAATACCAACAACTTTAGAATACAAAATGTGGTATGTTGGGAGCATTAAAACCAATATACCTATTGCCTATGCAAAAGTCAACATTTTAGTTGACTAATGAAATGAATAGTAACACCTAAACTTAAATTTCAAGAATTGTAAAGTTTAAAAGTGTAACACGCTCTAGTACACCTATCAAGATTGGTTTGGATAGGTTGGCATGCCAATAGCGTTTAGTTAGCAGTACTACACATGGCATTATGCCATTTTGTGATCTTATGGCTTTTAGCCATTCTGACATTGTGTTGATACTTGGCCTTATGCCTAATGTTTATTACAACTTATTAGCTGTTCTGTTGCACACCGGGAGATACATATGTGACCGATAGTGTGACGGCTCGAGGTACTTGATACCTAGTGCTAGTTTACTCATTTATCCAGTCCAGTCATCCAGTATAGGTTACTTGGGCAAACAGAAATGGAAGTGGATAAATTTAATGAAATTATGAATCTAACAAGTACAAAATAAATAAGATTACCAATAATGATCGAAAAATTGTCTGCATAAGACATCAGGACATGCACTGCATATTTATTTTCTGTTATTTCGTTTTATTTTGTTATTGGCACCACTAAGCATTATTGTTTAGCGCATTACTTTTTGCCACGCGTAGGTTCTGGAGAGACCGACCGAGAGCCCAGTAGACCACAGACTGGGTGAGATCTTCTGCAGCTCTGCATAGCGTCCGTGTCACCTCACCGTCATCAGTGCATTGGTAGGACACTAAGTTTTAATTTGGTATTTTGTAATTAACTTTTATTTTCTCATGTGTAATTAAGACTTATGTAATGTATTTTAGTATTGATGTAAATTATGGAAATTGTGTTTATGAATGAACAAGTGAATATTTATTTATTACTTTTATATGAATTTCATATGAAATGAATGAATGAGAAATGGGAGTATATTTGAGAAATATTGAGATTTTGTTGATGAAATGGAGTTTGGGATTAAATGAAAATTTTGGAAGTGTTTTTCACAGGTTCTGAAGAACTGTTTTATCCATTTTTAGCCGACATTTTGCCAGATTTTCTATAAAATTTTCGGAACCTCAAATAAATTATAATTTCAATAAATGACTTAAATGAATTATATTTCACAAATTGTACTTCATAACTATGATAAAAATAAATTAAGGAAGAATAAAATGATTGAGATAAAATAGGGTGTTCCGATACACTGTGTGACATATCTTACTCGGCTATACTGTAGACGAGTAAGGGGTGTCACAATAGTTAACTTTGTAGAGAGTAATCAAATTGATGAATGGTGTCCCTAACATGACACTATGACTGATATCTCTTATTAAAACAAATGAAGTTTTCAGAAGAAGATTTGAATTGGCTATTGAAGCCTCTATTTTGTAATTAATTTTCATTTTGGAATTATTTGCAGCTGAAAGTCTTTCAGTAGTTTTTTTTTGGAATTTCTTCGGAACAATATCTTCTTTGATACAATTTAAATCTGCACCTATATCAAATAAGGCAATTGTATCGATTTTGAAAACTTTTGAAAAAACTATTGAAATCCTAATTAAATATTTTCTTGAAGAAATTTCATTGAGAATGAAGAGAAAATCTTTTATAGGTTTTTCAAGATTTTGGATTTCCAGATTATCTTCTTCTTCTTCTTCTTCTTCTTCTTCTTCGAGTTCTTCATTGGTTTGTTTTGAAAGCATAATTTGAATTTTCTCTGAATCCTAGGCCTGTTTTTCTTTAAGCTGATTAAGCTCAACCTTAATGACTTTTATTTCTTCCTGGAGGCTTTGGACTGGAACTGAGGATTGTTTTGAAGTCTTCTTTCTCCCCAATATAGCCGTAAGGTCTTATGTTTTTTTGCAGCAAAGGGTAGAATAAAAGGGTTTTGTACTGGTTGTTCTTCAAAGGATTTTAAGAGTTTTGCTAAAAATTTCTTTTGTAGTTGAGAATCTTCAACCTATGTAAGGATTTCTAAGAGTAACTTTTGGTTTTTAGAAAAAACATTGATTTTTAATTTGGGTTTTGTAAACAGTTCAGTTTCTGTATCAAAACTCAAACTAGATGATGAACTTGTGATTAATTCATCAATTTGTAATCCTTCTTCATTTTCTATTGGTTCAGAATAACTGGACTCACCTTCAGTTTCAGCTAAAAGAGCAGTTATCTTATTGATAACTTTTTCTTCTAATTATAACTCATGAAGTTCTCTATTTAACTTGCAAAAGTTTGTAGTGTGGCCTTTCTTACCACATTTGTAGCAAGTTAAATCGTTGAATTTTGTTTTGGATTGAGGACCAGTTTTGCTAATTGTTTTTGAAGGTTTTTTGTAATAGGAATCTTTTTCTAGTTTTGAAGAGTCTTTGTATTTTTGGGATGATTTTTTATAAGGTTTTTAGCTACAACTTCCTCCACAATCTAGAGTAGGATTCTTTGTTCCTATTTCAAATTGTTTGTAGAAGGATCCTAACTCTTGACGAGTTATTCTTATTTCCCATTTCAAATGTTTTTGTAATTTCAAATCCTACAATTCTTTAGTCCTTCTTTTTTGGGTGAGACTAACTAGTTTACCATAGGTTAATTTATCATATGGGATTTGATTTCCAAATGCTTTCTTGATTTTATTCTTAACATTGTCTCCTAAAAGGGTTGGAAGTCTAGCAAGGAATTTTTCTTTCCAAAAGGGTTGATTAAAATCTTCTCTAAGCATTACCCTAGCAAGAATGGTGTTTTTATAATACTGAAATCACTCAATTTTTTGCATCCAAGGTTTAAAAGGAGTTTGGCATTCTTATCCTTAAGATGAGATGGGTCACCTACGAAATGTAAGGATATTATTACAATCAAGGTGGCTACTGTATCTGGGATTGGTTGGCCTAACACATCAAGAATTGGCACGCCATCTTCATGAGTTTATATGGATTCTAGAATCTTAGATTTTTGTAGGTTCGTGAGATGATAATCTGTAATGCCCTCACTTTAGGTAGTCTATACATTCTACTATTTCGATCACTAATGCCTGTTCGGATAGCCAGGATGTCTGGAACTATACTCAAACTAGAGTAAAGAGGTATAAATTGACTGAATGAAGACCAAGAAAAATTAAGGAAAAATAAAAGAAATGAATTGCAAATGAGTTAAATGAGTCGGAGTCACAACGATGGGCGACCATACTAGGAAGCGACGGTGAAGACAGTTGCTGACCCCAGACCCAGCGAGGAACCCCATGAAATAAATATTTTGGATTAAATGGAAGGTTTTGTGAGATATAAATGACATTAAAAATGTCAAAGAAAATTAAGTCAATCGGTACAAACAAGTATAACCTGATATCATTGTAACCTTAGAGTTGAATTTTGACTCAAATGTCAATTAAAATGAGAGAGATTTAAAACATATAAAATAAATTAAAAACATGAAAAATGTAATGGAAATAGGGATAAGAAAAGAAAAGAAAAAGAAATAAATTTTGAAGTAAGCACTACATCATGCTCATCTCATGCTAACCTAAGCATGATGCTAAAATGATTTCATAAAAAAAGTTTAATCTAATTTATCATGGGATAAATATAATATAAGAGAAAAAACTTCATTTAATCAACAGTCATCTTCTTCCCTCTTTCATCTGATTGGCTGAACCACTCCATGAAAGCTCTTCCTCCATTTCTTTCATGTCAAGCTTAATTTTCTTATCTTTTTATCTATATTTTCTCAAAACCCAAACACAAAAATTTGCTAATTGATCTTGGTGAAGATATTGGGAGCAAAAAGAAGTGGAAATAGTGAAGGTTTAGCTAGCTTAGAAATCTTTTAATCAAGGTTAGTGCAATATAAAACATTTTCCTTTCTTTAAGCATTGTTAACTCATTGAATTGAGTTGAAATTTCATGAAATTGAATGAAAATGATGGTGGTATGAAAAACCTAAATTTCAACAGCCATGGGGAAATTAGGGTTTGATGGTTTTTTATTGTGCTAAACTTGCTTAGAGATAGTACTAAATGTGTATATGTTAATTTGGTATGAGTTAGTATGAGTTTGCATGAAAGATGATTATGGGAGTTAGGGTTTTGCATGAAATTTGAGAATTTTGTGTTGTGACTTAAAATTGATGATGTTGAGACCAATTTTTGACTATTTGAAGTGCCATGAATGTGAATTGAAGTTTGGAAGCTGGGTGGAATTGAAAATTTGGAGTCTTGTTTTCATGCAGGATTTCTGGACCCATGAGTCCAGTATGTTTAGACAGCCATAAGTTGAATTATGTTGCTCCAATTGGTGTGAGGCCAATTGAAAATGAAACCTAGAATAATTTGCCACATTTTTCATGAAAAGACCATGCCCAAAAACTGAACTTAACCTGATCTAAAATTGGCTTAATCCAGGTAACCAAAATCTGGACCAGGAAAAATGACCATATGAATAGTAATTGTTCAATTGGCCACAACTCCCTCTAGGAAGGTTAGAATGACCTAATTTTTATACCATTGGAAAGGTTAGACATAGGAACACAACTTTTATGAAGAACACAGAACCCAGATGTAACACCCCTATTTGCGTAGCCTGGTATATTTTACTATTTCGGTGACCGGAGTCGATCCTGACAATTAAGGGGATTAGAACCACACTTAAGACAACTAGATAAGCCATAAACACAAATAATTAGTAATTGCCAATTAGTTAAGTATAAATAAGAAAAACAGAACATAAGAAGTTAAACGAGCCGAGAGTGACAGTGATGGGTGACCTTCTCGGGAACGACTGCGAAGTCAATTTAAACTCAAATTTCGAACCGTAAAATGTGACGCCGCGGTCCTTAGGACCATTACGAACACAGTGGAAAAGAGAAAATCATGGAAAAGATTGCTAAGCCAGTCAAATAATTAGGTCAGGGAGCCAAAAGAAATATTGAATTATTTGCAAATCGGGTTGAACCGGCGAGGGGCAATTTGGTCAATTAACCCTGAGAGCTGACTCCTGACCTAACTGTCAAATAAAATTAGAGAAAAGAAAATTTTGAAATATATAATTAAATTAAAGAAGTTATGGGAAAATAAAAGGAAAAGAAAACAAGTTTAATGAAAGGTTATTACATCATCGTGTGACATCATATATGAGGTCATAATTAATTTTTATTTACTTGATAATTTGACTAAGTCAATTAAAGGATAAATATATAAAATAAAGAAATAAAATTCATTTCCCTTCTTCCCTTCCAAGTCGGTTGAAACTCCTTCTCTCCCCCGTCCATGATTGTCCACCATTAAAGAGTTATTCAACCTTGAATAACTTGATGTTCTTTTACTAAAATTAACCCTAAACCCTAGAAAGCTTCTCAAGAACCCTAGACAAGAAGTATAGAAGAAAGAAGGAGGAAGAAAAATAGAAATTTGAATTTTTGGGAATCCAAAGCAAAGGTTAGAGTTTTAACTCTCTATTTCCTAAATTTAATTTATGTGTAGTTAGTGAAATAGCTTGTAAATTATGAGAAAGTTGAAACAAATTAAAAGTGGGGACTATAAGTGAATTTCGGCCAGCATGTGTGTGGGGGTATTATTGCATGGTTTGATTGAATTATAAGGGAATATAAACATCAAGGAGTTGAATGACTATGGTTAAAGGCTTTGAATTAGCTAAATGCAAAGAATTGGTGAACTAGGGTTTTGGACACTTAGGGTTTAGAGACAAAAATGTGAGAAATTGGTAAATGATGTCTTTGACCTAGTTTGAAGTGAGAAATGGTCATTTGTGACCAAATGAAGTGTGTTAGAAGTGTTTGAACCAAAAGCAAATTCGGATTCAATGTGGTCATGCTGTAGGCAGCAGGACCAAGGTCCCTTTGAGGGACCAAAACTGAAAATTTACAAGTCCAATTGGTATGAGACCAATTGGGAATGAAAATAGACACAAAATGACACAATTTTCATTTAGGAACCATGCCCAAAAAGTGACCAAAACTCTAATCAAATTGACCAAATCTGGAAATTCTCAGTCTGCCCTGTACAAACTGACCAAATGAACAGCCATAACTTGAGCTAGGTAGGTCTAAATGACCTGAAATTTTACCAGTGAACTGATGAAATATAGACTAAAACTTTCATGAAGAGCACAAACCCAAATTATGCCATTAACCAAGTCATTTGGCCACCCAAAGTTGGTGACCTAAAACTGCCATAACCAAAATTTGCCTAGAAAATCTGGGTTAAGTCTAATCCGGCAGCCATGGTTCAAATGGCTATAACTTGAGCTACAAAACTCCAATTGGAGTGATTCAAAAATGAGAATAAACTTAAAACAATAGGGAACATTTTCTATGATGGAAATTTTACCAAATTCTAAAAGAAAAATAACCAATGGAACAATGCAACTTAAGACACCAAAACTAAAAATTTGCAAATTTGCCTAAAAGACTTAGAATTTGAGTAAACAACCAAAACCAACAAATTTAGTGACCAAAATGTGGTATGTGGGTGAAGTTGGAATTCCCATACCTATTAAGCCTTAGAAAGTCAACAAATTGACTTGAATAGTATAGTGAATAGTAACCCCGAAACACAAAATTTAAAGAACGTCAAATTTAGCACATTAGAGCTAGGTAAAAGTGAATTTAAATTTATTTTTGGATTTATGCTAAGTTATGATACTGAAACACTGTGAAACTGTGTGTTTTAGTTGAAAAGAACACATGGAAAGAATCCGAAGAATCGAGCCAAGGCCAAGAGGCGACTCGTTTAAGGTTTGTGCACAACGTATAATTTTTGTAAATTATCTTTTGCATATTGTTTTGAATAATGTGAAATATTGAATTGTGACATTATTATGATGCTTTTGATTTAAATTGTTGAAAGTTATTTTTGTATATTTGAAATGGCAATGTTTAGTAAATTGTTAAGATAAGTTTTGAAACCACAGTGTCATGACCATATATTTGAACACCTCACTAGCATGACTAGTGGGGGTAATCAGTTTCGAATTTTGATTCCTTCTCTAGCTGAAGTGTTGAGGTGTGTGCCAGTAGAAGAAGAAATTGAATGGATATCCATATATTTGAGCTAGCTAGCCTTGTGATGTGACTTCTCCTTAGCCTCTGGCTATTGAGATTATATTTGTTTCGAATGGCATGATATAACTGTGGGTTTTATGAATGTGTTTTGACACTTCGAAATAAACTTGTTTGGATTAAAATCTCATAATTCATGTTTTGTATTTAATTCTCATGTTCAGTCCAAATTTTGAATAAATGTGATTTAAATTCTGCATAAAGATTATTTTAGTATGTTGTGCACCACTGAGTCCTAGTACTCAGCGATAGCTATTATTACTGTCGCAGATATAGAGACTAGAGGAGCAGCAGATTGAGCTGCTGAGGACAGAGGAGCTTCCTGCTTTGAAGCTATCGGGTATAATTTATACCCTAACTGTAAATATTTGTTTTGATGTATGTATTGAACGTAAATGTATGGACATGTAAAGTTGGTCTTGAGCAGCTTGTACAAAGTTTGTAATAAAATTTAGTTTGAATTTCTTTTAATGTAAATTTTTGCAATGATGTATATAAATTACTTTGTCATTAATGAAATATGAATGGTAGTATTTTATTCTGAATTGAATGAAATTCATTAATGGTATTTGATGATTGTTGGATATTGGAAATGGTGGATTTGAATTTTGGAAGTTGATAAATGTGTTTAAATTGATTGAGATGATTGTGAATTTGAAGAAGTTAAGAAATAATTATTGAAAGTGCTTTTTTACAGGTATTTGAAGAACTATTTTCTCAAAATACAGACGACACTCTGCCGAAATTTTTATAAAATTTACAGAAAAATAAAATGGGCCGAAAATTTTAACTAGTTTTCAACTTTAATTAAATGTTTTAATACCTATTAGAAAAGGCTCACCACTTATCAAAAGTAAGAAAATTGTTATAAAATCCTTTGTAGAGTACTTAATGAGTTATCGGTAGGTGAAGTTCGGTAGTTCATTATGTAACACCCCTAAGTTCGATAGTGCGTTCTGCTGCCCCGGTGACCAGTGTTGTCCGGACAGCTAGGATGCCTAGAACTACACTTCGTTATGAGTGACGAGACATAAAATAATGAAATACAAGAAAAGAAAATACAAGAAAAACAAAGAAAAAATAATAGCAAAGAAATGTAATCAAGTTAAGCGAGCCGGGAACCCTAGCGATGGGGGATCAGGGAAGTCACGGCGTGGACCGTTGACTAGCTCGGATCATGGGAACCACGGAAAACATTTTTAGGACTTAAATAGACCCTTATAGAAGAATAAATATCATTAGGAAGATCAAAGAAAAATTAAATAATTAGTACAAAGAAAAGTGAGAAATCGAAAAACAGACAAAACCAGGTGTTACCGAAAAATCGGGAATGCAACCCGAACAGGGGCATTATGGTCATTTGACATCCCGAATTGTCTTTTGACCTAAATGTCCATTAAAAATAAATAATATTACACTTAGAAAATAAAATGAAAAATTAATTTGGTGGTACCTAAAGTAAATAACAAAAATTAAGAGTTTAATGTGGAATAAGTGGAAATTAAACATATTATATGATTTAAAGTAAGTAAGTGGACCACTAAGAATTATAAAATGAATTAAAAATAAGCATAAGTGGGCAGATTGCTCCACAAAATATCATCTTCAACATTAGAAACCTCCACTGCCGTGAAGGAAAAGCTCCCAAAACCTCCATGGCCGTTTCTCTTCAAGCTTCATGCACTCCTCCATTTCAACTCCAATCACTTAGATAGCTTCATTAAAGATTGTCTACACATCATAAGGAAGAGCTTGATACCAAAATCAAGAAGTTTAATCAAGGTTTGGCAAGTTCCAACCATAAGGTAAGTTTGTATTTTGGAAGATTGCTTTGTTAAACTTTGTGTTCATGTTATGGGTGTTGGTTTTGTGAAGAAAATTTTCAATTTTGAAGAGTTATTGAGATGTCCATTTTGGACAGCCATGAAGTTATGTATTTGATGAAATATTTGTGCATATATTTTATGAGAAATTATGTTGGTTATGGTGATTTAATGTCCTAGTAAATTATTCCATATGTATATGGTGAATTTTGCACTTTGGATCTTTGGTGTTGAGGAAGCTTTTCGGCAGCCTTGGGATTCTTGGATAAATGTATGTGTTCATGAAGGTGTTGGCAGAAATATTGACATTAAGGTTGATGGATATGTATATAGATTGATTGTATAAAGTGTATGTAAGAACTAGTAAGGTTTAGGTGTATATGTGATTGTATTTAGACTTTGTAAATGTGAGTTTTAATTGGTGTATTAAGGATGGTTGTAATCTGCCCAAAGTGATGTTAATGTAAAGTGGAATATGGTTTTGGTAATGAACCAAAACAGAATTGGTAAGGGAAGTGGACATATAGTAATGTAAGTGTGTAATTGAGGTATGTTTAAGCAAGGTAATTAAGGGCAGTATGCATTTTAGCCTATAACTTTAAATTTGTAACTTCAATTGGTATGAGACAAATTGGAGGTGAAACTAGGCACAAAATGTGCCAACTTTCATTGAGAAAGCACACCAAAATTCTGCTTGCAAGGTGACATGAAAAATGACCAATTCGGATTAAGTGTAATTGAAACCTGAAAACTGACCAATTGGGCAGCAGTTAGTGTTTAGGCCATAACTCACTCAAAACAGGTCCAATTGACCTGAAATTTTAACCATGAATAGTTAAGACCCATACCTACAAGTCTTATGAAGACACCAAAGCCCAGAAATGACCAGAAGTAAGTCAAAAAGCTTGCACAAGTTCGGGTCCAAAAACTGGCCGAAACAAAGTTGACCAAATTGACCTAAAATTGACCTAATTTGATGCCATTTGACCAGCAATAGTATAATGACCATAACTTGGTCTACTTAACTTTTTCCCCGCGTTCCATAAGACATAGATCTACAAGTTTGTAGTTTTGACCGAAACCCAAAAACTGAGGGAACTAGGTCATCCGGCTAGGTCAAAATAGTATCCCGGAATCCAGCAAGTTGCATTAAAATGCACTAAACAAGGAAATGAGTTTGGTAAAACGTACCAACCCTATAACCCTATCGAATGTGACATATTAATGACACTAAAACCTAATTTACCTAAAACGCATCGAGAGTCGGTATATTAGGTGATTGAGCAAATAATAGCCTTCAGTGAATTAATTATCGAACATTATCGTTAGAGACAATTTAATTTAGTACTGAAACACTTCAAATTGTGTTTCTCAGTTACCAAAGACTCAGGAAAAGGGAAGGAAACACTGAATTCAGACCAGGAGACAATTATCAGAGGTTTTTGCACAACTAGTTTTCAACTGATTTTACTCTGAATAAGATTTCATATGATTAATTGTATGTTATTGATTTAAATTGTGTTTGTGCACAATAGTATTTCTTTTGAATTTTTCAATTGAAATGAATTATGACTATTTGTACATTATTGTTTTAAATTGTGGAAATGTGTTTGAATGGATATTTATTGCTTGAAAAGCATTGTAAATGATTTGATGGATACTATTGATTGAAAAGCATCAGAACGGTTTTTGTGGAAATTAAAGATAATTATGAATTGTGTTGCCATTTTGTGAATGAAATTATAACTTTGGAAATTTATTGGATTCTCATGAATCATTTGAATAAAGTGTTTGGAATTGATTTTGTGTTCACACTTAGCATGACAGTATCATATCATTCCTTCTCCTTTTATGGGGTTGTGATCGTTTATTTTCCTTCTCCATTTATGGAGTCGTGATAGTTTATTTTTATACCACACAGGTTTAACAGTTGAGGTGATCGGATGAGTACTCATTATATAGCTAGCTCCCTTCCTCATTGATTTCGATTAGTGGGGTTGTGATTGCTTTGTCGTGGTGTACAACGCGGCATTGATCAGAAATTTGTGTCATGGCTTAAGTTGTGAATGAATTGGCAACACTGTATTCTTAACTTATTCGACTAAATTGTGTTGTTATGCGATTTGATAATTTGTGAAATGAAGTTTAAATTCTTATTGACATTTACTGTCTTTCGAATTTAACTATGTTTTGATTATTGAGATTTATTTGTGATATTGTGTTAAATTCCTTATGACAGTATTGTCTTGAATTTAACTATGATTTTTAAGTATCCACTATTTATTTGAATTATGAATTGTGATTTAAATTTGTATTTAGTTAATGTTGTGCACCACTGAGACATTGTCTCAGCGATAGCTTTTTATTGCTGTCGCAGGTAGACAGACAGACAGGGCAGCAGACTAGGCTGCTAGTACCTCTAGCGAGAGACTACCGGGTATAATGAGTATACCAATATTTTGTATTTTGTAATGTAATGTATGTTCACTGTATGTACATATTGTTTTTGGTTTTGAGCAGTTGTAAATTAAAATTGTACATTGGAGTTGTAAAGTAAATTATGAGATATTTTGACTTGTAAAAATTGTATTATATTTTCTCTATCTCAGTCCTTGAAAAATTACTGTGAATTTGACTTGAGAAATGTGTTGTATTGAGAAAAATGTTGAAGTTGAGATTTAGAAATTTATTGAAGTGCTTTTTACAGGTTTTCTGAAGAACTGTTTTATCCAAAATATAGATGGCACTCTGCCAAAATTTTTACAGAAATTCCAAATAATTCAAATGTGTTAGTTCTATCACTTCAGTTCAAAAAGGTTTTTAACACCTGTAAATAGTGCTCACCACTATAAAAGAAGTAAGAAAAGTTTTTAAAATCCCTTGTAGTGTATTTAATGGATTATCAGTAGACGGAGTTGGTAATTCATTAGGTATACTACGTGATCATGTTATGCCTTACAGAGGGGTAGGATGTGACATGTTTTAGTGGTATCAGAGCAAAGTTTTTGAATTCTATTTTCACCTGTTATTTGAATATCCTTTCTTCATAGTACAACTGCTCAACATCATTGTTTGATACATACAGTACATTACATTATAAATATGCACTAACGGGAGGAAATCTCCTTGTTTTATTGGTTCAGGAGATCTAAAATCCTCACATTGATTATGGAAGAGGGTGATCGTTCAGTCGATCAATCTATTGAGGCTGAGGTGCAAGGATGCCCTGTGCCTACATAATGTTAGTGGTTCAACAAAGACCACCGCAGCGATCGCAGCTTTCTGCTCTGTCGCTCACAGATGGCTGCAATGTTCCAACAAATGGCTGGTAATGTGCCTACTCAAGTCCCAATACAGACACCAGTGGTACAACCACAATCTCCTACTAGGCAGTATGACAAATTGATGAAGTATGGGGCTACAGAGTTTAAGGGGACAGTAGATCCTCTAGAAGCTGAACAATGGTTAGAGAGGATGGATAGGGTGTTCAAGAAGCTATATTGTACAGAAGAGCTCAGATTTGAATACTCGGTCCTTACTACAGGGGATGCTTATGATGGTGGAAAACCATTCCCACACCGTAGAACTGCGGTGCTAACATGGAATGACTTTCTGTGGAATTCGCAGAAATATGTCCCTGATGCTTATGTAGACCAGAAGTTACAAGAATTCCTAAGTTTGAAACAGGGGAGCAGATCAGTGGCTGAGTATGGAAGAGAATTTTCTCGCCTGAGCCATTATGCAGTAAGTTTACTTCCTACCAGCAGGGAGAGATGCAAGAGGTTTGAAACTGGCTTGAAGCCCAAGATCGACACAAGTAGTCGCTTCAAACACACTAACTTCTCTCGAACTTGTTTCTCAAGCTCTAGAGTTAGAAAGAATTGAGTCCAAGTCGCTCCCGAGAAAAAGAGATCGTAAAAGACAGAGAAAGAGGGAAAATCAGAGAATGAGTTCGGTGGTCCCCCTGGAAAGAGGAAGAACTATGAAGGACACAGCAGAGGTGGCAAGAAGTCTGGTAGGGGAAGACATTCAGGACAAAAACCTCCTCTATCTGGTCAGCAAAGTACCGGAGGTTCCTACCATTCCGCTAATGTGAAAATTGTGGAAGATATCATGGTGGGATATGCTACAAGGCTATTGGAGCCTGTTATAACTATGGAGGCACAGGACATTTTGCTAAGGACTGCACCAGTAGTCGCAGAGTTGGACCACCTCCTACTACTGCAGAAGGGTCGGCCTGAGCCTGTCACTAAGCTCACAACCACCTAGCAGAGGTAGAGGTAGGGGTAGAGGTAGCCCAGCAGCAACCAAGGCACGATAAAACATTGAGCAAGACAAAGGTGCTCGGTCGAGTCTATTCAATGAGACAGAGGGAAGAGGCCGAAACATCTGACGTTGTGGCTGGTACCTTCTCAGCTTTTAACCAAGATGTGTTTGTGTTATTTGATCTGGGTTCTACCCATTCTTATGTGAGTGCTAGCATCATTGATTGCATTGTTGTTCCATGTACAAAAATGGACTTTGAGGTGCTAGTAACAAGTCCGCTAGGACAGGAGGTCAGGGAAATAAATTTTGATACATTAGTGATTAGTCCTTTAGGATAGGGATTGTGATAATAAGTGAAATTAGTTTTGGAAGAGTTTATCAGCGAAAAGTATTTCCTGACATACCATAAATTATAAAGCTAATTGGCAAGCCTATTTAATGTAAAGCAAGAGGACTTAAAAGTAAGTTACAGTAATAGAATTGCTCTAGATGAAGGCAAAGATGTTACTGTTAGTAATTGTTAATGGATATTGTAATCAGAATAAGTTCGGATATCAGTGAATTCGAAAAGGACAAAGGATAGGAAAGTTTGATCTATTGGGATGTATTGTAGTAACTATGCAATGTTCTTGATTGTTTATACTGTAAACTGCAGATTACAGTACTAATTTGAGATTATTGTGTAGAGCTACGTACTATTTGATAGTACACCTAGATGAGGATAGTTGCCAACGGCATCTAATTTTGTATAGTTATGCCAGGACATAATTTAATTGTTAGAAATAAGTTTGAAAATCCTACTTAGGGATCTAAAACTCAAAAGTTAGAATATCGAAAGGTTATAGTTCGGTACAAAAAAAAAGTAAGTTATAAAATATTGACAGATAAAAAGAGTTATGGAAGTAGAGATTTGAACAGTTGATTCATATATAACAAAGAAATATTACTAATGTGAGGAAGACTATGGACCAGAATGGTCAGAGGACCAATGACTGATGAATGATTCTAACACGACCTCAAGGGTCATTCAAGAAGGAACATGAATCGAAATATTAGACAGGACAATAGTAAGAGGAGATTAGTGTTATACAAACAAATTAAACGTTGTATTAGATTGTTAAAAGTCTTATACAAATTTGAGGAAAAGAAGATTATTCGATCGTATAAAAAGGGAAAAAAAAATAAACGTATGACTATTGTAAGATGACTATTGGGTAAAATTTCGTGGACGAAATTTATTTAAGTGGGGGAGAATTGTAACACCCTAAGTTCTAGAGTGCTCTTTCCGCCGGTGACCAGTGTTGTCCGGACAGCTAGGATGCCTAGAACTACACTTCGTTATGAGTGACGAGACATAAAATAATGAAATACAAGAAAAGAAAATACAAGAAAAACAAAGGAAAAATAATAGCAAAGAAATGTAATCAAGTTAAGCGAGCCGGGAACCCTAGCGATGGGGACCACAGGAAGTCACGTGGACCGTTGACTAGCTCGGATTGCGGGAACCCTGAAAACATTTTTAGGACTTAAATAGACCCTTATAGAAGAATAAATATCATTAGGAAGATCAAAGAAAAATTAAATAATTAGTACAAAGAAAAGTGAGAAATCGATAAAATAGATAAAACCATGTGTTACAGAAAAATCGTGAATGCAACCCGAACAGGGGCATTATGGTCATTTGACATCCCGAATTGTCTTTTGACCTAAATGTCCATTAAAAATAAATAATATTACACTTAGAAAATAAAATGAAAAATTAATTTGGTGGTACCTAAAGTAAATAACAAAAATTAAGAGTTTAATGTGGAATAAGTGGAA
The DNA here is from genome assembly GCF_030052815.1 of Hevea brasiliensis. NCBI lineage: Eukaryota > Viridiplantae > Streptophyta > Magnoliopsida > Malpighiales > Euphorbiaceae > Hevea > Hevea brasiliensis. The sequence continues at coordinate 89,788,163 of NC_079504.1, read as the reverse complement.
ATTAAACATATTATATGATTTAAAGTAAGTAAGTGGACCACTAAGAATTATAAAATGAATTAAAAATAAGCATAAGTGGGCAGATTGCTCCACTAAAATATCATCTTCAACATTAGAAACCTCCATTGCCGTGAAGGAAAAGCTCCCAAAACCTCCATGGCCGTTTCTCTTCAAGCTTCATGCACTCCTCCATTTCAACTCCAATCACTTAGATAGCTTCATTAAAGATTGTCTACACATCATAAGGAAGAGCTTGATACCAAAATCAAGAAGTTTAATCAAGGTTTGGCAAGTTCCAACCATAAGGTAAGTTTGTATTTTGGAAGATTGCTTTGTTAAACTTTGTGTTCATGTTATGGGTGTTGGTTTTGTGAAGAAAATTTTCAAGTTTGAAGAGTTATTGAGATGTCCATTTTGGACAGCCATGAAGTTATGTATTTGATGAAATATTTGTGCATATATTTGATGAGAAATTATGTTGGTTATGGTGATTTAATGTCCTAGTAAATTATTCCATATGTATATGGTGAATTTTGCACTTTGGATGGAAATTTATGAATTGTAGGACACTTTGGTGTTGAGGAAGCTTTTCGGCAGCCTTGGGATTCTTGGATAAATGTATGTGTTCATGAAGGTGTTGGCAGAAATATTGACATTAAGGTTGATGGATATGTATATAGATTGATTGTGTAAAGTGTATGTAAGAACTAGTAAGGTTTAGGTGTATATGTGATTGTATTTAGACTTTGTAAATGTGAGTTTTAATTGGTGTATTAAGGATGGTTGTAATCTGCCCAAAGTGATGTTAATGTAAAGTGGAATATGGTTTTGGTAATGAACCAAAACAGAATTGGTAAGGGAAGTGGACATATAGTAATGTAAGTGTGTAATTGAGGTATGTTTAAGCAAGGTAATTAAGGGCAGTATGCATTTTAGCCTATAACTTTAAATGTGTAACTTCAATTGGTATGAGACCAATTGGAGGTGAAACTAGGCACAAAATGTGCCAACTTTCATTGAGAAAGCACACCAAAATTCTGCTTGCAAGGTGACATGAAAAATGACCAATTCGGATTAAGTGTAATTGAAACCTGAAAACTGACCAATTGGGCAGCAGTTAGTGTTTAGGCCATAACTCACTCAAAACAGGTCCAATTGACCTGAAATTTTAACCATGAATAGTTAAGACCCATACCTACAAGTCTTATGAAGACACCAAAGCCCAGAAATGACCAGAAGTAAGTCAAAAAGCTTGCACAAGTTCGGGTCCAAAAACTGGCCGAAACAAAGTTGACCAAATTGACCTAAAATTGAACATTATCGTTAGAGACAATTTAATTTAGTACTGAAACACTTCAAATTGTGTTTCTCAGTTACCAAAGACTCAGGAAAAGGGAAGGAAACACTGAGTCCAGACCAGGAGACAATTATCAGAGGTTTGTGCACAACTAGTTTTCAACTGATTTTACTCTGAATAAGATTTCATATGATTAATTGTATGTTATTGATTTAAATTGTGTTTGTGCACAATAGTATTTCTTTTGAATTTTTCAATTGAAATGAATTATGACTATTTGTACATTATTGTTTTAAATTGTGGAAATGTGTTTGAATGGATATTTATTGCTTGAAAAGCATTGTAAATGATTTGATGGATACTATTGATTGAAAAGCACTGTAAACGGTTTTTGTGGAAATTAAAGATAATTATGAATTGTGTTGCCATTTTGTGAATGAAATTATAACTTTGGAAATTTATTGGATTCTCATGAATCATTTGAATAAAGTGTTTGGAATTGATTTTGTGTTCACACTTAGCATGACAGTATCATATCATTCCTTCTCCTTTTATGGGGTTGTGATCGTTTATTTTCCTTCTCCATTTATGGAGTCGTGATCGTTTATTTTTCTCCCTCTCTGGTTTACCAGTTGAGGTGATCGGATGAGTACTCATTATATAGCTAGCTCCCTTCCTCATTGATTTCGATTAGTGGGGTTGTGATTGCTTTGTCGTGGTGTACAATGGCATTGATCAGAAATTTATGTCATGGCTTAAGTTGTGAATGAATTGGCAACACTGTATTCTTAACTTATTCGACTAAATTGTGTTGTTATGCGATTTGATAATTTGTGAAATGAAGTTTAAATTCTTATTGACATTTACTGTCTTTCGAATTTAACTATGTTTTGATTATTGAGATTTATTGTGATATTGTGTTAAATTCCTTATGACAGTATTGTCTTGAATTTAATTATGGTTTTTAAGTATCCACTATTTATTTGAATTATGAATTGTGATTTAAATTTGTATTTAGTTAATGTTGTGCACCACTGAGATATTGTCTCAGCGATAGCTTTTTATTGCTGTCGCAGGTAGACAGACAGACAGGGCAGCAGACTAGGCTGCTAGTACCTCCAGCGAGAGACTACCGGGTATAATGAGTATACCAATATTTTATATTTTGTAATGTAATGTATGTTCACTGTATGTACATATTGTTTTTGGTTTTGAGCAGTTGTAAATTAAAATTGTACATTGGAGTTGTAAAGTAAATTATGAGATATTTTGACTTGTAAAAATTGTATTATATTTTCTCTATCTCAGTCCTTGAAAAATTACTGTGAATTTGACTTGAGAAATGTGTTATGTTGAGAAAATTGTTAAAGTTGAGATTTGGAAATTTATTGAAGTGCTTTTTACAGGTTTTCTGAAGAACTGTTTTATCCAAAATATAGATGGCACTCTGCCAAAATTTTTACAGAAATTCCAAATAATTCAAATGTGTTAGTTCTATCACTTCAGTTCAAAAAGGTTTTTAACACCTGTAAATAGTGCTCACCACTATAAAAGAAGTAAGAAAAGTTTTTAAAATCCCTTGTAGTGTATTTAATGGATTATCAGTAGACGGAGTTGGTAATTCATTAGGTATACTACGGGATCATGTTATGCCTTACAGAAGGGTAGGGTGTGACACATTAGGTATTCTACGGGATCATGTTATGCCTTACAGAGGGGTAAGGTGTGACACTAGATCTTCCTCTAACCAAATCAAATTGCTAGCACAAGTTAGATGAACAAAACTATCCAGAACCAAGCTGCTCAGAATTTCTGGACTTATGCTCACCCAACCAGTTTTGGCAAAAATGTCATAACTTTTTCCAAAAAATTGAAACTGTAATGAAACCAATGCCAAAATTTCCATAAGACATAAATATACAATATTGATGTTTTGACCAAAACTCAAAAACCAAGGGAACTAGGTCAATTGACTAGGTCAAGTTAGCATATAAATTCTGGAAATTGCCTAAGTGACCACTTGACCCCAGAACAGTCATATAGTCATATCTCCCACTAGGAAACTCCAATTGGGATGAGCCAAACAGTTATGGAAACCTAAGAGACAGGGATCCAACTTTGATTTAGAAACTTGCCTCAAATTTAGACTGTAAGAACCCTAAAATGGGAGTCAAACCACTGACCTGAACCTAGAATCCTGTAGACACAGGGTACCTGAGTCTAGGCCAGTTAATTGGCTATAACTAATCCTAAAAAACTTGAAAAATTGTAATTCAAAATTTTGAGTGATCATGAGACATAGGGTAACAACTTCTATGAAGAACATTAGGCCTAAAAGTGGCTGTAACTTGTCCAAATAATTAGGGAAAGATTTACTCTAGAGTCTGCATGGTTCTAGAATTAGAGTGAGTTAAGGAATCAGTTATAGTAATTTGACCATAACTTGAGTTCTAAAACTTCAAATGACATGAATAAAAAAGGAAAAAAAAGACAAGACATAGAGAAACAGCTTCCATGGAGGAAGTGTGGCCAAACAGTGGCCCCATCTTAACCAATTTGCTAGATGAATTTAGGACACCAAATCTGGACCTTGAGAAAGGTTTATAAAATGACTTGGCATATGACATGGAATGAACTAAAATAATTTGTTAAACATAAGAATAACATGAATAGGCATGTAGTGGCATGAAAATGCTATGGAAACACAATTAGTACATACTTTGAAATTATAAATACTTAATAATTCTATTTTGCCCAAAGTACACCTAGACTTATTTATATAGCATGGATTGATTGGTATACCAATTAGGGACTAAAGATTGTAGTACTATCCATATGAATGATCATTGACAGACAATATATGTTTGAGATGGTTGTTCTACTGGCTTTATGCCTACCCGTTGGCCACATTGCCTATTATCATTACTGGCTTTATGCCTGCCCGCTGGCCTAATGCTTGACTTGACCATTGTATACTTAATAAACATCTGGATGTCTAACTAGTATACTCTCATATATTTAGTTTTTATAGTCTATCATAGGTCACTTGAGCACAAATATGTGTAATACACTTTAAATTTAAATAAGTACATGAAGAGAGTACTAATATGGGTATAATAAGATTGAATATGTAATATATGAATAAAAAGATCCCGATAAATTGTTTGCTCCCAAAGATTCATAAATATGTAATTACTTCAAAAATTTAGTAAAATTTTATATGGAATAATTATTTCAATTATATTTTTTTTCAATTATTGCACCACTAAGTAGAAATGCTTAGCGCGATGGATTGTTTCCTCGCGTAGGTATAGGAGACCACCACCACCACCAGCAGCTGTATATTATAGCTAGGATCTTGACCAGACCTGCTACATTATCAGTGTCACCTCAGCAGTCCATTTTGGTAGGGCTCATGTATATTGAGGTTTTTACATTTTGGTTATTGTGTATAAGTAAAAGATGTAAATCATTTTGTGATTGTAAATAATTTATAAATTATTGTATATGAATTTTACATGAATGTATGAATTTTATATGAATGAAATGAAATATTTTTTTTTAATTGAAATGGTTATGAGTATTATGATGACATGACATGGTTTATGGAAAATGATATAAATATGGGATTTTAACAGGTAAATAATAGAACCCACCAAACACTAATAAAATAGAGTAGACTCTGCCTGGGTCGCCACAAAAATAGGATGTGATAAAAAAAAATTCTACATGTAAGATAATATAATTAAATAGACATTAAATTAATATTGTACACGACAAGACAGGATAGGGTGCTCCGGTACCGAATGTAGCACACCTTGCTCAACTACACTGTAGACGGGTGAGGGGTGTTACATAATCCCACCATCCTTTGAGCCGTCCTGAGAATCCTGCAATGAAGAGTTCAGCAACAGCTTTGTCTGGGGTTTTGGTTTGGGTTTTGTAAGCATTTGCTGCCATGGTCATTTATTGGAGCAAATTCAAGATATTATATTCAAACATACCATCTATGTTCCATTCATGGACAGTAGAAGCATTGAATTTAGATTGTGTCAGAATTTTAGATCTATTTTCTATGCCTAAGTCTGGAGCTGTTATTGGGAGGGGTGTTGCTACTCGCGGCCAATAAAGTCTATTGATTTGTAAAGATTTTGAAGAATAAATTTCTTCAACTTGCATAAGCTGGTTTTCTTGGCTTTGGACATCTGAATCTGAATCTCTTTCAATTATATTAATACTCCTTTGCGAAGTTTGAGGTGTTTTAGGCGCTACTGGAGTAGAAGTCGAAGCTTCTAGCCTAGTTTTCATGTCACTTAAAGCTTGGATAAATTCATAATTGTTTTGTAATCTTTTTTACTATTTTTGGAAACTTGGAATGGTTTGAAGATTGGGTTTTTTAGCTTTGTATTTGGCTTAGTTTCAAACTGGGAAACTGTAGCCTGTTGAGTTTGTTCCATTTTTTGTAATTACTTGTCTATGGTGTGTAAATGAGCCTTTGTAAAGTTATTTTGTAGAACAGTTTTTTTTTTCTATTCACAGAATCACTTTCATATGGAATTTTGTAAGGGGCTATTTCTACTGTTTGGTCTAAGTGGGGAGTTTTTACTTTCGTAAGAGGAGGATGTTCAGATTGTATTTTTCTACCATCTAAAATTTCTCATTCAGGAACTTTGTTTCTAGCAGTGACAAGGTTAACAGATAGTTTCTCCTCTATTTTCTTTAGAAGAGTTTTTAGAGCCGCAATGAACTCTGATTGGTTGTCTTCTAACTCTTGTTGTTTAGGTTTTGAAATCTGAGAAGGTTTTGAAACTGGATCTGATTTTTTGAAAGTTTTTGGAATTTTGGAAAATAGATATGAAATGTTATGTTTTTTAACATACATTTCAAACCAGTCAAAGAAAAGGATGAGCTTTATGTTGGTATACAAAGTCATAGCATTCCTTTTGAATTTCTTTCCTTTGATCATTGAAATTTTTGAAAAACCACATTTGCTTTTTATGAGTTTTAGGAGAATAAAAATCATCATGCACCTTTTAAGACACATTCTTCTGGCAGGGTTATGCCCTTCCATGGGATAGATCTAGGGATTACAGTGTTGGATTCTATAAGATTAGTTTGTAAAAGCAAAGCTTATGCTCTTTTACTTTGAAACTTATGTTTTTTAGCAAAAGCAGAAACCATAGCTTTGTAATGAATTTTGTAAATCAGTGTGAGAGGAATAGATCCATCAAGCATTTTGTAATTGTGGGTTTTGATTTGTAAGACAAGGGATTTTGTAATATTACTGTCATTCAACGAAACAATAAAATTTGGATAACAATCAAAAGAGATTGGTCCACTACACAAGCTAGACTCTACTGAACTGAGTAATGAGTCCTGAAAGTTTATGAGCCTAGTATCTCTAAGAACTACTAGGATTTAGGTGTTTAATCCTTCTTTTGTAAGCGGTTTAATTCCAACTTGAACAAAACCTATGTGGATGTATTTTTATTGTTTTTTTATGGTGTTTTTGTAAGGATTTTTGAGGCAGAAGAGAAATCATCTCAAAAGGTTTTGTAATATGAAGATCTCCCTCTTCAATTTTGATTGTAAAATCAGTTTTGAAAAAATTAAGTTTTGTAGTCTGATAGATCTGATCCTTTTGTACTTTTGGAATTTCCCAATTATCTATACATTTTTCAAAATCTTCGATTATAATTTCTTCACTATTAACTATCTTTCTCGACTCAAATAATGAGGTAGAAGAGTTTGAAGAAGAAACATTCATACAGAAAATAGGATTCATACTTAAACAATTTTTCTAGGTTGATCTTTTGAGTTAACTGAGGTAATCGCCAAAGGAATCACTGCCCCAAACACACGCCTTCACTCGGCTTTCAAAGACGGGACTTACAACCCAGGCCTGTTTACACCTCTAAAGAAGTTGTATTATCACCTTAAGATCATCTTACCAACCTCTCAAAAATGTTTAAATGTGAATCTGAATCTTAAATAGAACCTCCCCCCCCCCCCCCAAGGCTCTGATACTAAGGACGCACCGGGATCGAGAAGGGATTGACCAATGGTGAAGAAACTACAATTTAAATCTTGAACAATATATAAATAATTAAAGAAATAAAGAAAATATACAAGAAAAGGAGATCTTCAGATTACAAAACCTTTTGAGATGATTTCTCTTCTGTCTCAAAAATCCTTATAAAAACACCATGAAAACAATACAAATACATCCACATAGGTTTAGTTCAAGTTGGAATTAAAATGCTTACAAAAGAAGGATTAAACACCTCAATCCTAACAATTCTTAGAGATACTAGGTTCATAAACTTTCAGGACTCATTACTCAGTTCAGTAGAGTTTAGCTTGTGTAGTGGACCAATCTCTTTTGATTATTATCCAAATTTTGCAATTTTGTTGAATGATAGTAATATTACAAAATCCCTTGTCTTACAAATCAAAACCCACAATTACAAAATGCTTGATGGATCTATTCCTCTCGTACTGATTTACAAAATCCATTATAAAGCTATGATTTCTGCTTTTGCTATAAAACATAAGCTCCAAAGTAAAAGAGGAGAAACTTTGCTTTTACGAATTGATCTTACAAAATCCAACACTATAATCCCTAAATCTATCCAATGGAAGGACATAACCCTGCCGGAAGAATGGGTCTTAGAAGGTGCAGTAGAACCAGAATCTTCAAAAATAGTTGAGCCAAATGTTTATGTCACACCCTACCCCTCCGTAAGGCATAACATGATCCCGTAGTATACCTAATGAATTACCAACTTCGTCTACTGATAACCTATTAAATACACTATAAGGGATTTTAAAACTTTTCTTACTTCTTTTTACAGTGGTGAGCACTATTGACAGGTGTTAGAAATTTTTTTTTTAACTTAAGTGAAACTAAATAACAAATTTGAAGTATTAATAATTTCTGTAAAAATTTTGGCAGAGTGCCATCTGTATTTTGAATAAAACAGTTCTACAAAAACCTGTAAAAATCACTTCAAATATATAATTCCTCAATCCCAAACTCGAATAATTTGTTCAACACAATAAATTTCTCAACATTATCAACTCAGTTCAACAATTAATTTTCCAGTGTTTCCAAAAATTGAGATAAGATAAATATATCATAATATTTTTACAGGCCAAAATAATTTACAATTTTAGTTTACAACTGCTCAAGACCAAGTATAATATATACATACAGTGCACATACATTACAACAAAAACTACACAATATGGTATACTCAATATACCTGGTGAAATCTCAAAATGTAGCACAAGCAGCCTACTCTGCTGTCCTGTCAGTCTGTCTACCTGCGATAGCAATGAAAAGTTATCGCTAAGTAAAATTTACTCAGTGGTGCACAATAACAATTTAAAATGTGGTATGTCAAACTTTTATTGACAATTTACAATCCAAACAATTCACAATTTTTCAAAGCTCATATAATATAAATTTGATCAAACAATTGAATAACACAGTGTTGCCAATCAATAATACAATTTGATCAAATAACTGAATAACACAGTTTTGCCAATCAATAACATAATTTAGGTCATGACACAAAATTTTCCGAATATGCCGTGTGTACATCACGACAAGGCACACTCACCCCACTAATCGAAATCAATGAGGGAGAAAGCTAGCTAGATAATGAGTACTCATCCACACTCACCTCAGACTGGCAAGTCAAAGAGGGAGGAATATAATCACACTCACCCCATAAATGGAGGAGGAACATAGTAATATTGTCATGCCAAGTGTGAATCAAAACAATTCCAAATCACAATATTTAAATATTCATACAAACCACAAATCATATTTTATCTCAAAATTTCCATTTGCAAAGTAGGCAACACAATAATTTTCAAATAATATTCCCAAAGCTAAAACAATAAAAAATTATTCATAACTCATTTCTCCAAATAAATTTTTTGGTAAAAATAGTGAATATAAAAAGTATTGTGCACAGACCTTTGATATATGCCTCTTGGCCCTGACTCAGTGTTTCTTACGCTTCTCAATATCCTTTTCAACTGAAACACACAATTTAAAGTGTTTCAATACTCAATGAATTTGTTTCTAATAATAAAATCCAATATTTAAATTTTCTTGGTACTATTCCCTTCAATTCATTTCATTAGTCAACCTATAATGTTGACCCTTGATGCACTCTAAGTGAGTCGATTCTAATGTTACCAATATGTCACATTTTATAGCCCTTTGGTGTTGGTATATGTTACCAATTTTATTTCCAAGTGTATTGCATTTTATTGCAATTTACCGGATTTCGGTGTGCTATTTTGACCTAGCCGGACGATCTAGTTTCCTCAGTGTTCGGGTTTCGGTCCTAACTAAAAACTTGTAGGTCTTTGTCTTATTGCACGCGGCGCAAAATTTCAAGTTATTCTGAGTTGTATAGACCAAGATATGGTCAATTTACTAATGCTGGACAAAATGCACTAAAATGGTAAGCTTAGGTCATTTTTTGGTCACTTTTGGTTCGGCCAGTTTTGGTACCTAAATTTATGCAAGCTATTTGGCTTCGTTTTGGCCATTTCTAGGCTTTTGTGTCTTCATAAGAATTGTAGACATATGTCTAAACTATTCATGGTAAAAATTTCAGGTCAATTGGACCTATTTTGAGTAAGTTATGGTCAAAACACTAACTACTGCTTAAATGGTCAATTTTCAGGCTTTCAAGTCACTAATCCAGATTTGGTCATTTTTCAAGTCACCTTCTAGGCAGAATTTAGGTAACATTTCTACATGAAAGTTGGCCTATTTGGTGTCTAGTTTCACCCTCCATTGGCCTCATACAAATTGGGTTCACAGTTTAGCACTTATGACCTAATTTAAGTACTGCCATCAATACACAACCTGCACAAAACACTTTCACTTCCAATTTGATATTCCTTCTCCTCCTCATTACTTTAATATTCAATCAATGGCACTTCCATATATATATTGTACACAATTCCAGTAAGCATATTGGGCAGAAAACTCAAGTGCTTAATGCACACAATTCACCATTCAAGCCCAACATTCACTTCCACTAAAATTTAACATATCTCAATATCAATATTACACATACACTTCAATATACTCACACTTCAATATCACTTACACATGCTGCCCACAATTTAATACTATCATATTTCATTAATAACCTTCATATTCACACACAAATTCATGATATTATAGGCTGCCAAACATGGCAATTTGCCAAAGCATCAAGGTCCCATTTCAAACCCTTAATTCAAGCACTAATACGCACATACTTGGACATTAACCTACTACAACTTTTATTTGAGTTAATCAACCTTAATTCCCATCCAATACATATAAGAATAAGTCACTAACCCTGCATTTCCATGGCTGCCAAAATTAAGGTTCACCAATACTCATCATTTCCTCAATTTTTCTTAGCAATTCAACTTACCCAAAGCTCAGCACAAGGATTATTGAAGGAAAATGGAAAGATTAAGCACTAACCTCAACTTGAGCTTGACAAATCCTTGAAATTTCCTCTCCTTTTTACTACTTATAGGTTGCCCATGGTCTAAGGATCATTTTTCATGAAGGAAGCTTGAAGAAATAATGGCTTGATCATGGAGAACTTGAGCTCATGCATGAAACGGCCATGGTGAATTTGGGAGGATTTCATTTCGGCCATGGATGAAAGCTTGAAGAAAATGAGATGGTTTAGTGGAAGAATCTATCCCAATTACTTATATAGGTGGCTCAAGATGAGAGTTAGTGGAGCACTTAGGAATAATTTAATGGTTATTTATTTAAAGTTTCCAATTTTTGCAATTTGGACACCACACTTTCACTATTTACATAATGTATCTCCTTTTAATTTTTCATGACATTTTCAAAATGTAATATCATTTATTTTTAATGGACATTTAGGTCAAAAGGCAACTCGGGATGTCAAATGACCACAATGCCCCTATTCGTGTTGCATTCCTGATTTTTCGGTAATACCGAGTTTTGTCATTTTCTCAATTTCTCATTTTTCTTTGTACTAATTAATTAATTTTTCTTTGATATTTCTAATGACATTTATACTTCAATAGATGTTCATTTAAGTCTTAAAAATATTTTCTAGGGTTTCCCACGGTTCAAGGCTAGTCAACGGTCCATGCCGCAACTTTCTGGTGCGGTCACCCATCGCTATGGTTTTCGGCTCGTTTAACTTGATTTCATTTCATTGCTATTATTTTTTCTTTATTTTTCTTGTATTTTCCTTTCTTGTATTTCATTATTTTATGTCTTCTCACTAACATTTAAATGTAATTCTGGGCATCCTAGCTGTCCTGACAGACACTGGTCACTGGAACAATAGAACGCACTACCGAACATAGGGGTGTTACAGTTCAACTAAGGCAAATAACCTAGTATGACGATGAAAGAGTTAGCCTTAGCTTTAACAGAAGCCTTAGGTTTTCATATGATTCTTCAACATCCAGTACTGTAAACATAGGAAGAGTGTCTTATATACCTTCTGTCATTAGTTTGCCTATTACAAAACCAATTGAAATACAAAACATTCGACCTATTATTCTACCTCAAATTTACCTAGCTCTTTTAGGTTTTCCACCTCAGAAATGCCTAGATCCACTTTACAAAATATAGATTACTCTATAAATATTCCACATCTAGTTTAAACAAATTTACAAAATGAGTCTGTTCTGGTTGATACCCAAACAGAGTCAGAACCTACTTCACCTACCTTTTTAGCCATTACAGAAAATGTAAACCATGAACTTAATGTGCTTGAAAAAGAATTTGAAGTAGACAAACAATATTTGCATGATGATTTTTATTCTCCTAAAAATCATAAAAAGGAAATGTGGTTTTTCAAAAGTATCAATGATCAAAGGAAAGAAATACAAAAAGAATATTATGACTTTATATACTAACATAAAGTTCATATTCTTTTCTTTGACTGGTTTGAAATGTATACTAAAAAACATATCATTTCATATCCGTTTTCCAAAACTCCAAAAACTTTCAAAAAATCAAATCCAATTTCAAAACCTTCTCAAATTACAAAATCAAATCATGACAACCGAGTTGAGTTTATACAAGCCCTAAAGGATTTGTAAGCTAGGTTAGAAGCCTTAACTTCTACTCTAGCTCCAAATAAAGATCTTAAAACTCCTCACGATAAGAATTCAAAACAATAGGTTCCAAAGGAACAGAACCCTCAAAAAACCTTTAACTTACAAAAAGAAGAACTAGTAATTCAAAATTTGAGTACTAATTCTTCAAATTCCTCTTCAAACTCCAACCAAGAGTCCGAAGAAAATATGCCTTTACAAAATGATGGATTAGTCACTAATTCATTCAACTCATACTATAAAATTGAATCTAAAGAAAATACAAAAATTGTCAATATACTTTTAAAAAAATCAAGAATTAGTCTTAGATGTTTTAAAGCATGAAGAAAATTCTAAAGTTCAAAAAGAATTACAAAACCCTTCTATTCTACCTTCTGTGGAAAAACCCACGAATGGCCTTACAACCATAATAGGTAGAAAGAAACCTCCAAAACAATTCAAAACTCTAGTCTACTACCTCCAAAAAGAAATAAAAATCACTAAGAATGAGCTTAAACAGCTTAAAGAAATCCAACTTTTGCTTTCAAAACCCTAGGAAGAATCTGAGAAAAATAAAGAAAATATTTTGGAAACTCAAAAACGTCTAGAAGACTTTCTTTTCATCCTCAACCAGATTACTTCCAGTAAATATTTAATACAAATTACCATTTTATTTTCAAAAGATTTCAAAATTAATACAATTGCCTTATTTGATACAGGAGCAAATTTGAACTGCATTAAAGAGGAAATTGTTCCAAAGAAATTTTATCAAAAAACCACTGAAAAACTTTCAGCAGCAAATAATTCGAAAATGGCTGTTAGCTATAAAACAGAAGCCTCCATAGCTAATGATGATTTTCTTTTCAAGGTTAACGATGATAATATCTCTTTCAAAACTACAAAACAAACTCTTGTTTTTCCTTTCGTTATAAAACCAAAAACAAGAAATCTCAATATTATAAAGCTCGTTCCATTTATAATAATGAGATTAATGTTTTAATAGAAGGAAAAAAGCAACACTTGTTGTATTTACAGTAAGATGTTTCTTCAACAATAATTGAAAAATAATTACAAAATGATTTGGTGAAAAAGAAAATTACTGATTTCAAAACCCAAATTGAAAAAGAAATTTATTCTGATTTACCAAATGCCTTTTGGAATCGAAAACAACATATGATAGATTTACCATATGAAAATGGTTTTGATGAAAAACAAATACCTACAAAAGCGAGACCATTCTAGATGAATGCTGAACTGGAACAACATTGTCATTTAAAAATTTTGGATTTAAAGAAAAAAGGACTAATTATAGAATTTAGATCTCCTTGGAGTTGTGCATCTTTTTATATAAATAAAAATTCAAAAACAGAAAGAGGCACTCTAGATTAGTAATTAATTACAAACCTCTGAATAAAGCTTTGAACCGGATCAGGTATCCAATTCCAAATAAAAAAGATCTTTTACAAAAACTTCATTCTGCATTTGTATTTTCCAAATTTGATATGAAATTAGGATTTTGGCAAATACAAATTAATCCAAAAGATAGATACAAAACCACATTCACATTTCCCTTTGGATAGTATGAGTGGAAAGTCATGCCTTTTGGCTTGAGAAATGCCCCATCAAAGTTCCAGAGAATTATGAATGAAATCTTTAATCCATATTTAAAATTTTGCATAGTCTATAGAGATGATGTTCTTATGTTCTCGATGTCAATTGAACAACACTTCAATCACTTAAGAACATTCTTCTCTGTTACAAAACGAAATGGCTCAAAATCAAAGATTTCTCTCTTCCAAACCAAAGTTAGGCTTCTAGGCCACTACATATCCCAAGGAACCATTACTCCAATAGAGAAAAGTCTAGAATTTTAAAATAAATTTCCTGACAAAATCTTGGATAAAACCCAGCTACAGAGATTCTTAGGTAACTTGAATTATGTCTTAGATTTTTATTCAAATATTAACCATCTAACAAAACCCGTGCATGATAGGTTAAAGAAAAATCATGTTCCATGGATAGATCATCACACTGAAGTAATCTGTCACATCAAACAACAAGTCCAAACCATTTCTTGTCTGCATTTAGCAGATCCATTAGCCCCTAAGGTAGTGAAAACAGACGCCTCAGAGTTAGGTTATAGGTGGATTTTAAAACAAATTTAAAATGGAAAAGAATAAATTGTTCAATTCCATTCTGCACATTGGAATGATTGTCAAAAGAAATACTCTACAATCAAATAAGAGATTCTTGCAATTGTCATGTGCATACAAAATTTTCAAAGTGATTTATTAAATAAAAATTTTTTGCTTAGAATTGATTACAAACTAGCCAAAGAAGTTTTGCAAAAAGAAGTTCAAAATGTTGCATCAAAATAGATTTTTGCACGATGGCAAGCAATTTTAATTATTTTTTATTTTGAAATTGAATTTATAAAAGGAGATACAAATTCCATCCTAGACTTTCTAACCAGAGAGTTTCTTGAAAACAAGCCAATGTCCAGAAAGAAAAATACCAAGGCTGAAGCTTGAGCCTCTACTAAACCAAACCTTACAAAACCAGCCATCTCTTCTGTAAAGCCTATATAAACTAGGGCAGACATAGCTGAAGCAAAACAGGAAGAAGATCATACAAAATATATTGAGTTTCAGGCTCTAGAGACTGATAGCCAGATTCATAAATGGATAAAATCACTATCCAAATCTCCCAAAGTTCTTCAAGCCTTACAAAATATTACCCAGAAAGGTAAATCTATAAAACCCATTTCCAAATCCCTTGAGAAAGGAGAATCTTCCTCCCAAAAACCCTTTCTCAAAATATTTTTCAAGCAAATGAGATTTTACAAATTAAATTTTAAAACAGTCTTTCCCAACTGAATTCTTCTCAAATAATTTTATCCCAAACAAAATTAAAAAAGAAGTCTTCACAATGGATTATAAAAACGCATTTTCAAAATTTTTTGATTATAGAGGGTGATTTTTACACCAAAACGCCTCTATAGCAATTTCAAAAGCTTTTTCAAAAGGATGGCATTACAAACCATGGGATCTTATCAAGACCCAATCCTACTACCAGGCAATCCTTGAATTCACTGGCTCAACAAAATTCAAACATTGTTACTTAAAAGAAAACCATGCTGATTTAGCTTATTCAACTTGCCACATCCAAAACGTCCTTAAACCTTCTGATTGGGGGCAAGAACTTACAAAACCAAAAATTTTCCCATTATCATTCCAAAACAGGATTAACCATTGCCAATATTTCAATTACTGGGATTACCAACAGGCATAGTACAATACCTTTCTCATGCAAAACCACAAGAATAGCCATTCATGGTTGTTCTATTTCCAAAAAATATTTGATCCTTCTAAAACCCCTTCATGGTTTGCTCAATGGTGAAAGTATTTTGGTGCACTACCTAAAATTTTTACACCAGAAGTCTCAAAGAGTTTAAACCTTTTCAAAACCCATTACAAACCCTCACCCAAAGAGAAAAGGTTTTCGCCTCTTCTCTTGTTTTCTTCAAAATTCTTTTTACCTTGGGTTCTCATCAGGTTTTTCGAATTTTTACCCCAAGATGTATTGAACTCTATTACCAGAAGATTCAAGGTCAAATGGTGGGACTCACTCAATGTCCCTAAAGTAATTACAAATCAAGGAATAAAAAATTGGCTTAAGGGAAAAAACCTCTTGCCATAAAATCCAGTATAAAACCAATTATTTTTTGGCCCAATGATCACATGCTATGGCTAGATTGGCCGGAGCTAAAAATGATGAAGAATATTTTGCAATAATGCAACAGTTATTACAAAACATAGCAAATTCCTCTACAGCCGATTCTGATTTAGAACCCATAATCGATTTGGGGGATGATGATGAAGAAGGTTGTGGTACCTCCTCACAGGCACCAAATCTGTTGTAAAAAAAAAAAAAAACATTTAAGACCTGCAAAAGAAATTTATGGTGACAAAATTATCCATTATTTTCTTGTTTGAATTTTTCATTTTACTTTTGTTTTCACCCTACTCTTGTAATTATTTTTGTACTTTTTTTTCAAAACTAGACAGGACACTGTTCACCTGTCACTGTTCACTTTTGTACTGTTCACATGTGAAAACAACAGGAAGAACTGTTCAAGCACTGTTCACCCGGTAGAAAGAACTGTTCAAGTACTGTTCACACGTGAAAAAGTCAAGTGGCAGACACTGCTTAAAAATTTACAAAATTACAAACCTAACTTTGGTCACTTCTATATAAGGAGGCACCCATTCAAGGCAAATCAAGCTTTCATCTTCAACCTTCCATTTTCAAGCTTTCATTCAAGCTTCTTCAACTTCTCTCAAATTTGAAAAGCTTCAAAGGAAGGTTCTGAAGGAAGCTCACCCTGAGGGAAGAAAGGAGCAAGAAGGTCGATTCACTTCCCATCCTGCCCTACCACTACCTCATCTACAAAACCTACAAAACCCTGTAATTTCCTTGTAGTAGATCTTAGGAAGCTCATGTGCCAAGTAACCTTTATATGTCCTACCTGGAATTACATCTCTAAAACCTTGTTCAAAACTTACAAATTCTATAAAATTTTGAAGTAAGTTCTTCAAATCTATTTACAAAATTACAAATCTTTATTTATTTTGCACGCATATGGCCGGTTTAACTGCCTAATATGCATATATATATATGTATATATATTCATAAAGAACTGGCTCTGCCGCCTATTGAGTATATATATATTCCTTTTCCTGTATATTTTGTTTATTTCTTTAATTAATAGACTTTATTGGCCGCAAGTAACAATACCCCTCCCAATAACAGCTCCAGACTTAGGCATAGAAAATAGATCTAAAATTCTAACACAGTCTAAATTCAATGCCTCTACTGTCTATGAATGGAACATATATGGTATTTCTGAATATAATATCTTGAATTTGCTCCAGCAAATGACCATGGTAGCAAAAACCCAAACTAGAACCCCAGACAGAGCTATTGCTGAACTCCTCATTGCAGGATTCTCAGGACAGCTCAAAGGATGGTGGGATTATCATCTCACAAACCTACAAAAATCTAAGATTCTAGAATCCATACAAACTCAAGAAGATGGCTTGCCACTTCTTAATGAGTTAGGCCAACCAATCCCAGATGCAGTAGCCACCTTGATTGTAACAATCTCCTTACATTTCGTAGGTGAACCATCTCATCTCAAGGATAAGAATGTCGAACTCCTTTGAAACCTTAGATGCAAAAAATTGAGTGATTTTCAGTATTACAAAAATACCTTTATTACTAGGGTAATGCTTAGAGAAGATTTTAATCAGCCCTTCTAGAAAGAAAAATTCCTTGCTGGACTTTCGACCCTTTTAGGAGAAAAAATTAGGAATAAAATCAAGGAAGCATTTGGAAATCAAATCCCGTATGATAAATTAACCTATGGTGAACTAGTTAATCTCACCCAAAAAGAAGGACTAAAGATTTGTTAGGATTTAAAATTACAAAAACATTGGAAATGGGAAATGAGAAAAACTCGTCGAGAGTTAGGATCTTTGTAACACCCTAGGCAAATCCCATATCAGCAAAACACGGGAGAGATGCTGGGTTTATAAGTTGGTGGTTCGTAACCCCTAATGACGCATTTTAAAACCGTGAGAGCTTCGGCCCAGAGCGGACAATATCACTAGTGGGCTGGCCCATTACATTTGTGGTATCAGAGCCGCTCCGCGTGCAACCTTGAGCGATGGTGGGGCAAACCTCAGCGAGGACGCTGAGTCCCATAAGGGGGGGTAACCCCTAATGACGCGTTTTAAAACTGTGAGAGCTTCGGCCCAGAGCGGACAATATCACTAGTGGGCCGGGCCATTACATTTGTAGCATCAGAGCTGCTCCGCGTGCAACCTTGAGCGATGGTGGGGTAAACCTCAGCAAGGATGCTGAGTCCCATAAGGGAGGTGGATTGTAACACCTTAGGCAAATCCCACATCGGCAAAACACAGGAGAGATGCTGGGTTTATATGTTGGTGGTTCGTAACCCCATAGTGACGCGTTTTAAAACCGTGAGGGCTTCAGCCCAGAGCGGACAATATCACTAGTGGGCCGGGCCATTACATTTGTGGTATCAGAGCCGCTCCGCGTGCAACCTTGAGCGATGGTGGGGCCAACCTCAGCGAGGACGCTGAGTCCCATAAGGGGGGTGGATTGTAACACCCTAGGCAAATCCCACATTGGCAAAACACGGGAGAGATGCTGGGTTTATAAGTTGGTGGTTCATAACCCCTAATGACGCATTTTAAAACCGTGAGGGCTTTGGCCCAGAGCTGACAATACCACTACAATACCACTAGTGATATTGTCCGCTCTAGGCCGAAGCCCTCACGGTTTTAAAACGCGTCATTAGGGGTTACGAACCACCAACTTATAAACCCAGCATCTCTCCCTTGTTTTGCCGATGTGGGACTTTCCTAGGGTGTTACAATCCACCCCCCTTATGGGACTCAACGTCCTCACTGAGGTTTGCCCCACTATCGCTCAAGGTTGCACACAGAGCAGCTCTGATACCACAAATGTAATGCCCCGGGCCACTAGTGATATTGTCCGCTCTGGGCCGAAGCCCTCACGGTTTTAAAACGCGTCACTATGGGGTTATGAACCACCAACTTATAAACCCAGCATCTCTCCCGTATTTTGCCGTTGTGGGATTTGCCTAGGGTGTTACAATCTTTCTGCAAACAATTTGAAATAGGAACAAAGAATCCTACTCCATATTGTGGAGGAAGTTGTAGCATAAAATCTTACAAAAAATCATCCCAAAAATACAAAAACTTTTCAAAACCAGAAAAAGATTCCTATTATAAAAAACCTTCAAAAAAGACTAGTAAAACTAATCGTCAATCCAAAACAAAATTCAAAGATTTAACTTGCTATAAATGCGGTAAGAAAGGCCACACTACAAACTTTTGCAAGTTAAATAAAAAACTTCATGAGTTACAATTAGAAGAAGAAGTTATCAATAAGATAACTGCTCTTTTAGCTGAAACCGAAGGTCAGTCCAGTTATTCTGAACCCACAGAAAATGAAAAAGGATTACAAATTGATGAATTGATCATAAGTTCATCATCTAGTTCAAGTTCTAATACAAAAATTGAACTGTTTACAAAACCCAAATTAAAAATCAATTTTCTTTCTAAAGACCATAAGTTACTCTTAGAAATCATTACACAGGTTGAAGATTCTCAACTACAAAAGAAATTTTTAGGAAAACTCTTAAAATCCTTTGAAGAACAACCAGTACAAAACCCTTTTATTCTACCCTCTGTTGCAAAAAACACATATGGCCTTATAGCCATATTGGGGAGAAATAAGACTTCAAAACAATCCTCAGTTCCAGTCCAAAGCCTCTAGGAAGAAATAAAAGCCACTGAGGTTGATCTTAATCAGCTTAAACAAAAACAGGCTTGGGATTCAGAGAAAATTCAAATTCTGGTTTGAAAACAAACCAATGAAGAACTCGAAGAAGAAGAAGAAGAAGAAGATAATATGGAAATCCAAAATCTTGAAAAACCTACAAAAGATATTCTCTTCATTCTCAATGAAATTTCTTCCAGAAAATATTTAATTAGGATATCAATAGTGTCACACCCTACCCCTCTGTAAGGCACAACATGATCACGTAGTATACCTAATGAATTACCAACTTCATCTTCTAATAACCCATTAAATACACTGCAAGGGATTTTAAAACTTTTCTTACTTCTTTTTACAGTGGTGAGCACTATTGACAGGTGTTAAAAATTTTCTTTTACTGAAGTGAAACTAAATAACAAATTTAAAATATTAATAATTTTTATAAAAATTTTGGCATAGTGCCATCTATATTTTGAATAAAACAGTTCTTCAAAAACCTGTAAAAAGCACTTCAATATTTTGTTCAATCCCCAAACTCCAATATTCAATCAACACAATAAGTTTCTCAACATTTGCCAACTCAAATCCATAATAATTTTTCAGTGTTTTCAAAAGCTGAGATTAAAGAAATATATTACAATATTTACAAGCCAAAATAATTTACAAATTTAGTTTAGAACTTTAATGTACAACTTTAATGTATAATTTTAATTTACAACTGCTCAAAATCAGGAACAATATATACATACAGTGAACATACATTACAGCACAAAATACAAAATATAATATACTCAATATACCCAGTGAAATCTCAAAATGTAGTACAAGCAGCCTAGTCTGCTGCCCTGTCAGTTTGTCTACCTACGACAGCAATAAAAAGCTATCGCTGAGTAAAATTTACTCAGTGGTTCACAATAACAATTTGAAATACGATATATAAAACTTTTATTGAAAATTTACAAATCAAATAATTCACAATTCCATCTCACAATTTACAAAGTTCATATAACACAAATTGGATCAAACAATTGAATAACATAGTTTTGCCAATCAATGACATCATTTGATCAAATAACTAAATGACACAGTTTTTCTAATCAATAACACAATTTGATCAGATAACTGAATAACACGGTTTTGCCAATCAATAACACAATTTGATCAAATAACTGAATGACACAGTTTTGCCAATCAATAACACAATTTGATCAGATAACTGAATAACACGGTGTTGCCAATCAATAATATAATTTAGGTCATGACACAAACTTCTCCTAACATGCCTTGTGTTCATCACGACAAGGCACACTCACCCTACTAATCGAAATCAATGAGGGAGGAAGCTACCTAGATAATGAGAACTCATCCACGCTCACCTTAGACTGGCAAGTCAAAGAGGGAGGAATATAATCACACTCACCCCATAAATGGAGGAGGAACATAGTAATATTCTCATGTCAAGTGTGAATCAAAACAATTCCAAATCACAATATTTAAACATTTCATACAAACCACAAATCATATTTTATCTCAAAATTTCCATTTGCAAAGTAGGCAACACAATAATTTCCAATAAAGATTCCCAAAGCCAAAACAATAAAAAATTATTCATAACTCATTTCTCCCAATAAATTTTCTAGTAAAAGCAGTGAATATAAAAAGTATTGTGCACAGACCTTTGATATATGCCTCTTGGCCCTGACTCAATGTTCCTTACGCTTCTCAATGTCCTTTTCAACTGAAACACACAATTTAAAGTGTTTCAGTACTCAATGAATTTGTTTCTAACAATAAAATCCAATATTTAAATTTTCTTGATACTATTCCCTTCAATTCATTTCATTAGTCAACCTATAATATTGACCCTTGATGCACTTTAAGTGAGTCAATTCTAATGTTACCAATATGTCACATTTTATAGCCTTTTAGTGTTGGTATATGTTACCAATTTCATTTTCAAGTGTATTGCATTTTATTGCAATTTACCGGATTTCGGTGTACTATTTTGACCTAGCTGGACAACCTAGTTCCCTTGGTTTTTGGCTTTCGATCCAAACTACAAACTTATAGGTCTATGTCTTATTGCACACAGGGCAAAATTTCAGGTCATTCTGAGTTGTGTAGACCAAGTTATGGTCAATTTACCAATGCTAGAAAGAATGCACCAAAATGGTAACTTTAGGTCATTTTTAGGTCACTTTTGGTTCGGCTAGTTTTGGTACCTGAATTTCTGCAAGCTATTTGGCTTGGTTCTGGCCATTTCTGGGCTTTGGTGTCTTCATAAGAATTTTAGATATATATCTAAACTATTCATGGTAAAAATTTCAGGTCAATTGGACCTGTTTTGAGTAAGTTATGGTCAAAAACCTAACTATTGCCCAAATGGTCAATTTTCAGGCTTTCAAGTCACTAATCCGGATTTGGTTATTTTTCAAGTCACCTTTTAGGCAGAATTTTGGTAAGCTTCCTTCATGAAAGTTGGCACATTTTGTGTCTAGTTTCACCTTCAATTGGTCTCATACCAATTGGAGTCACACACTTAAGGTTCTAAGCTAAAACACACACTGCCCTACTATACACTTCTCATCACTTACCAATTACATATTCAACACTTACCAAACTACTTCCTTCATGCCAATTCTGGTTTGTACCTTACCATTAACACATTTAACAACACATTTTGGTCATTTTGGACAGCTTGCAACCATTCTCAATATGCACACTATAACACAGAATTTTCCAAAGTCCAAATGAACATACCCCATTTACATACCCAATTCCAAACCATTATACACATATCCATGCTGCCATCAATAACAACATCTTAAACAACCATAAACAAGTAAAAACAAGCTACATATACTAAATTTCCATGGCTTCCAAAATGTACATCTCCATTAAAACATCAAACTTCAAAAATTCTTCCATAAATCAACTACCCATAACCTTGGTTACACTTTTAATGAAACAAGAATTGAAAACACTCACTTACCACTTTTGAAGGTTGATCAAAACCTCACTAAACTTCTTAAAATTGCTATCAAACTCTTCCACGCAAGGTAAGGATTAACTTTAAAGAAGAGACTTAGTGGAAAGGAGGGCTTCAAGTGTGTTACATGGAACTTCACTCAACTGCCATGGAGGTTTCTCTCCTAAAGGTTTCGGCTGGTTTGATAAATAGAGAAGATGAAGGAATATTCTTGCCCAAATCTGCTTAATGGTCCACTTTGAAGATGTTAGTGGAGCACTAAAATCAATTATAAGTTTTGTTTATTCCAAAGTTTCCGATTTTCCCCATTTTCCTCCTATCTTTTGCTATTTAGATTATGTACCACCATTTCAATTTTTCATGACATTTTCCTAGTGTAATATCATGTATTTTTAATGGACATTTAGGTCAAAAGGCAACACGGGATGTCAAATGACCACAATGCCCCTATTCGGGTTGCATTCCTGATTTTTCGGTAATACCGAGTTTTGTCGTTTTCTCGATTTCTTGTTTTCCTTTGTACTAATTAATTAATTTTTCTTTGATATTTATAAGGACATTTATACTTTAATAAGTCTTTAATTATGTCTCAAAACTAAATTTCGAGGGTTCCTCAGCTTTGGGGTCGCTTATTGCTGCGCTGTAATTTCCGTATGGTCACCCATCATTGCATTCGCCTGCTTAACTTAGTTTCATTTCATTGCTATTATTTTTCCTTTGTTTTTTTTTTTTTGTATTTTCCTTTCTTGTATTTCATTATTTTATGTCTCCTCACTAACATTTAAATATAATTCTAAGCATCCAAGCTGTCCGAATAGACACTGTCACCGGAACAGTAGAACGCACTACCGAACATAGGGGTGTTACAAATAGTCTTTTCAAAAGATTTCAAAATCGATACAATTGCCTTATTTAATATAGGTGCAGATTTAAATTGTATCAAAGAAGGTATTGTTCCAAAGAAATTCCAAGAAAAAACTACTAAAAGACTTTTAGCTGCAAACAATTCCAAAATCAAACTTAATTACAAAACAGAGGCTTCAATAGCCAATTCAAATCTTTTTTTGAAAACTTCATTCATTTTAATAAGAGATATCAGTCATAGTGTTATTTTAGGGATGTCATTCATCATTTTGATTACTCCCTACAAAGTCAACTATGATGGTATTTCTTTTAGAACGAAGAACCAAGATCTTGTTTTCCCTTTTGTTGAAAGACCCAAAACAAAGAATTTGAATATCATCAAGGCTTATTCTATTTTTGATAATCAAATAAATGTTTTGGAACAGAAAAGAAGGCAATATTTACAAAAAGAAATTTCTTTACAAAATAAGCTTATTTTCAAAAATCAAATTTTGATTACTGCTTATTACAAACTAACCCTTGTGAGTTTTTACAGATGGTAAAATCATCAAACAATGGTAATTTAGTCCATTTTGGACCAATAGTCCTCTCCAAAACTCCTACTCAAAAGTTCAAAATTAATGTAGCCAGAACTGCATATGTTCCAATAGAAAGCACCAATGTTTATTAGATAATCTTTGAACTTTAATACAAAACAAAAGGTTGGGAGTAACAGCTCTCAATGCACTTTGTATTGAGTTCGAGGAAGCTAATGAATATGTGGTTGACCTTCTTAGCAGAATTAAATATCATGAGGATCATATCATTGTAGCTCAATCATTCATTGAGTTTTTACAAAACCAAATTTTGTACAAAACTCATACATCTAGAATTAGTCCATCAGATCCATGCACTTCTAACCAAAATCATCACCTTGAATCACAAAAATAGGAATTTAAAGGCCTAGGATCCCCTCTGGATTCTAGTGTAAAATTACAAAAGCAAAGAACTAAAGGCCTAGGATCCCCACTGGGTTCTAGTGTAAAATTACCATTAGCCCCACTGGTTAATGTGAAAAATTATCACTATAGTGAGGTCCTTTTTACTTCACTTGGTGCCAATAGGTCCTTAGATCATTTTCAAACCCCTTGTCATTCGAAGAAATTCAAGCAACAAGTTCTCAACAGTCTTCCTCAGGAGATCCACAAGAAAATCCTACAAAACATCATCCAGTCTAGAGGAACAGCTGGATGTTTTTAAAAAATGTCTCCATTTCACAAAAAATAATCAGCAGAATCACAATGGATGGTCATGGGAATGGGAGTTCTATTCAAAACCTCACTTTCATTACACTCAAGAACATCCTAACTGAATTCCTCTCGTCTATGCAGATTGTGAGCACAGCTTAGATTTCAGCATCCCTCGCTTCAAAATAACACATATATCTGGAACCTGATATCTAGATGAAAGAGAACTATTCAAATGGGGAATGTTATCTGGAGTTCGAGTTACAAAATCTGATTGTGAAATGACAAGGTTTTTGGGAAATCGAGTCCTCTAAGAAGTCAGAAGACTATTATTTCGCCTAAAACCAGTCAACATATAAATCATTTTAACACCTCCAGAAGTATTAGCAAATGGAGAGCTACAATAAGTAATCCATTACTTCTATCTGGTTATAAAACTTCCTCCTCTCTATCATCTTCCAGATTGGCCATGCAATCATGAAGATCATTTTGTCCAAATCAACAAATGGCGAGCAAAGACAATCGTCGATAACTAGCAAAAATACCGATATCCGGAGTATATACTAGTCCATATGGGTACATATTCTCGGATATTTGTTCACTATGAACATTTTCCAAGTCCAAAACCCTTTCATATTGAAACACAGTATGAAAATTACATGATTCAATATTTCAATATGAAAGCTATTATGACCTACCATCTGTCTCATCAGAAGACGAAATGATTGAAGACGAGGAGACATGGCATAACCTACAAAACATTATGGAAGGGTGAAGGGGTGGTCCCAGCTCCACTCCAAAAAAAAAAAAATTTAAGACCAGCAAAAGAAATTTATGGCCGCAAAATTATTCATTTTTACTCTTGTTCGAAATCTTCATTTTACTTTTGTTTTTACTCTGCTCTTGTAATTATTTTGCACATTTCTTTTTTCAAAACCAGATAGGACACTGTTCACCTTTCACTGTTCACTTTTTATTATTCACATGTGAAAACAATATGAAGAACTGTTCAAGCACTGTTTGAGCACTGTTCACTCGATAGGGAGAAATGTTCAAGTACTGTTCACACGTGAAAAAGTCAAGTGGCAAACACTGCTAAAAAATTTACAAAATTACAAACCTACCCCTAGTCACTTCAATATAAGGAGGCACCCATTCAAGGCAAATCAAGCTTTCATCTTCAACCTTCCATTTTCAAGCTTTCGTATAAGCTTCTTCCACTTCTCTCAAATCCGAGAAGCTCCAAAGGAAGGTTCTAAAGGAAGCTCACCCCGAGGGAAGAAAGGAGCAAGAAGGTCAATTCACTTCCCATCCTGCCCTATCTCTACCTCACCTACAAAACCTACAAAACCCTGTAATTTACTTGTAGTAGAACTTAGGAAGCTCATGTGCTAAGCAACCTTTGTCTGTCCTACTTGGAATTACATCTCCAAAATCTTGTACAAAACTTACAAATTCTATAAAATTTTGAAGTAAGTTCTTCAAATCTCTTTACAAAATTACAAATCTTTATTTATTTTGCATGCATATGGCCGGTTTAACTGCCTAATCTGCATATATATATATATATATATATATATATATATATATATATATATATATATATATATATATATATATATATATATATACATATACTTCATGTTTATATTTACAAATTTTATTTTATTTCCAAATTTAATTTTCAGTTATATATATATTCATAACAAACTGGCTTTGCCGCCTATTGAATATATATATATATATATATATTTTTTTCATATTTGAATTTCATTTTTAATTTTCATTTCTGAAGATTTCCCTTTCTTATACATTTTGTTTATTTCTTTAATTTATATAATTAAAGAAATAAACAAAAGTTTATTTCTTTAATTATATATATATTTATATTTATATTTATATATTTTTATATATATATATATATATATATAATTAAAGAAATAAACAAAATGTTTCTGAAGATTTCCCTTGCTTATACATTTTGTTTATTTCTTTAATTTTTTATATATTGTTCAAGATTTATGTTGTAGTTTCTTTCCTGTTAGCTTATCTCCCTCTCAATCTCAATGCATCCTCGGTATCAGAGCCTTGGGGGGGGGAATGTTCTATTTAAGATTCAGATTCACATTTAAACATTTTTGAGACGTTGGTAAGATGATCTTAAGGTGATAAGACAGCTTTTTTAGAGGTGTAAATAGGCCTAGGTTGTAAGTCCCGTCTTTGTTAGCTGAGTGAAGGCATGTGTTTAGGGCAGTAATTCCTTTGGCGATTACCTCAATTAACTCAAAAGATCAACCTAGAAAAATTCTTTAAGTATGAATCCTATTTTCTGTAGGACTGTTTCTTCTTCAAACTCTTCTACCTCATCCTCTAAGTCGAGAAAGATAGTTAATAGTGAAGAAATTATAATCAAATTTTTAGAGGTGTAAATAGGCCTAGGTTGTGAGTCCTGTCTTTGTTAGCTGAGTGAAGGCGTGTGTTTAGGGTAGTGATTCCTTTGGCGATTAACTCACTTAACTCAAAAGATCAACCTAGAAAAATTCTTTAAGTATGAATCCTATTTTCTGTAGGACTGTTTCTTCTTCAAACTCTTCTACCTCGTCCTCTAAGTCGAGAAAGATAGTTAATACTGAAGAAATTATAATCGAAGATTTTGAAAAATGTATAGATAATTGAGAAATTCCAAAAGTACAAAGGATCAAATCTATCAGACTGCAAAACTTAATTTTTTCAAAATTGATTTCACAATCAAAACTGAAGAGAGAGATCTTCATATTACAAAACCTTTTGAGACGATTTCTCTTCTGTCTAAAAAATCCTTACAAAAACACCGTGAAAAACAATACATATACATCCACATAGGTTTAATTCAAGTTGGAATTAATCTGCTTACCAAAGAAGGATTGAACACCTCAATCCTTGCAGTTCTTAGAGATACTAGGTTCATAAACTTTCAGGACTCATTACTCAGTTTAGTAGAGTCTAGCTTGTGTAGTGGACCAATCTCTTTTGATTGTATCCAAATTTTATTATTTCATTGAATGACAGTAATATTACAAAGTTCATTGTCTTACAAATCAAAACCCACAATTACAAAATGCTTAATGGATCTATTCCTCTCGCACTAAATTACAAAATCCATTATAGGGCTATGGTTTCTGCTTTTGCTACAAAATATAAGTTTTAGAGTAAAAGAGGAGAAACTTTATTTTTACAAACTGATCTTACAAAATCTAACACTATAATCCCTAGATCTATCTAATGGAAGGACATAATCCTACCAAAAGAATGGGTCTTAGAAGGTGTAGTAGAACCAGAATCTTCAAAAATAGTTGAGCCAAACGTTCAACTAAGGCAAATAACCTAGTATGACGATAGAAGAGTCAGCCTTAGCTTTAACAGAAGCATTAGGTTTTCAGATGATTATTCAACATCCAGTACTATAGACATAGGAAGAGTGTATTATATACCTTCTGTCATTAGTTTGCCTATTACAAAACAAATTGAAATAGAAAACATTTGACCTAGGTATTCTATCTCAAATTTACCTAGCTCTTCTAGGTTTTCCACCTTAGAAATGCCTATATCCACTTTATAAACGTAGATTACTCTATAAATGTTCCACATCCAGTTTACACAAATTTACAAAATGAGTTTGTTCAGGTTGAAACCCAATTAGAGTCAAAACTTATTTCACCTACCTTTTCAGCCATTACAGAAAATGTAAACCATGAACTTAATAAGCTTGAAAAAGAATTTGAAGTAGACAAACAATATTTGTATGATGAGTTTTATTCTCCTAAAAATCATAAAAAGCAAATGTGGATTTTTAAAAATTTCAATGATCAAAGGAAAGAAATTCAAAAAGAATATTCTGACTTTATATACCAATATAAAGTTCATATTCTTTTCTTTGACTGGTTTGAAATGTGTGCGAAAAAACATAACATTTCATATTCGTTTTCCAAAACTCCAAAAACTTTCAAAAAATCATATCCAGTTTCAAAACTTTCTCAAATTACAAAATCAAATCAAGACATCCAAGCTGAGTTTATACATGCCCTAAAGGATTTGCAAGCTAGGTTAAAAGCCTCAACTTCTACTCAAGTTCCAAACAAAGAGCTTAATACTCCTCACGACAAGAATTCAAAACAATAGGTTCTAGAGGAACAGAACCCTCAAAAAACCTTTAAATTACAAAAAGAAGAACTAGTAATTCAAAATTTGAGTACTAATTCTTCAAATTCCTCTTCAAACTCCAACAAAGAGTCCGAAGAAAATATGCCTTTACAAAATGATGGATTAGTCACTAATTCATTCAACTCAGACTCTGAAATTGAATATGAACAAAATATAAAAAATGTCTACATGCTTTTAAAAAAATTAAGAATTAGTCTTAGATGTTTAAAGCATGAAGAAAATTCTAAAGTTCAAAAAGAATTACAAAACCCTTCTATTTTACCTTCTGTGGAAAATGTGACACACAAGTTATGCCACTAGCACTCTATTTTATATTAATTCATTTTTATTCTTCCTTTTGAATATAGCTTGTGAAATATAATTTATTTAAGCCATTTATCGAAATTATAATTTATTTGAGGTTCCGAAAATTTTAAAGAAAATTAAAAATGGAGAAAACCGTTCTTCGGAACCTGTTAAAAACACTTCCAATATTCACATTCAATCATTTCCAAACTCCAATATCAAAATCTCATCAATATTTCTCGATTTCAGTTCTCAACATTTGTCAACCATTCATTTCTCAATCATTCATCCATCTCATATGATACCATGCATATATCATAGATAAACATTCACTTTTCCATTTACAACCACACTTTACCTTATTTACATGAATATCAAAATATATTACATAAGTTCAAATACATATGAGAAAATAAAATCAATTACAAAATACCAAAATGACATCTAGCGTCCTACCAGTGAGGTGACGAATCGTGGTCTACCGCCCTCTGTCCAATCTTGATACCTACAGCGTTGCAAACGCTAAGCATAAAGCTTAGTGGTGCAAATAATAAAATAGAAAGAAATAATATGCAAATAAAAATCATAATTTCTTAGCTATTGTGTTCATAAGAACTGAATAATTACCAACTTAATGTTTAGTCGAGGGCTAATTACGTTTTATGATATTAACTTCTTCATGCATTTTGTTTATTTATTTTCTTCATGAATTTGAGTTTCTTTGTATTCTATCGTAATCATTCCTGAAACTTAATTTTCATATTTTCTTTAACAATCAGTTCAATTACAGTTATACTTTTCCATGCCCAAGTAACCTATACAAATTAGAGACCTGATCGATAAACGGGTAAACTAGCACCGGGTACGTCACACCATCGGTCACAAATGTGTCTGAATGGCTAATAAGCCATATAAGCAATAAGGCATAAAGCCAAGTAAACATCATAATCTGTATAGCCATAGGCTATCACATCATAGAATGGCAATGAAGCCATACATCATACGCAGTACTGCTATCAGAACCCTATTGGCATGCCAACCTATCCAAACCAATCACATTAGGCCTACTAGGGCATTTGAAACTTTTAAATTCTTTAATTTGTGAATTTCAAATTTTTGGTGTCACTATTCATCATTGGTCAACAAAAATGTTGACTTTTAGAATAAAAATATGCACATTGACTTTGGCACTCCCAACATACCACATTTTGTGTTTAAAACTTGTTAGTTTTGGTCACTTTCTCAAAGCTTAGGTCATTTTGATACAATTGCAAATTTTTGGTTTTGTGTCACTATTCACCTCATTGGTCAACAAAAATGTTGACTTTTGAATAGAAAATATGTACATTGACTTTGGCACTCCCAATTTACCACATTTGGCATTCAAAACTTGTTGGCATTAAGTGTTAATACCATTTCTAAGTATTAAACCAAAGGAGCAGATTTTTAAGTTTTTGTGAGTCAACTTCACTGTTCCATTGGATACTGTTACTGTTGGAATTTGAAGAAATGTAAAACATGAAAGTTGTTCCTTATTTTGTCTAGTTGAATTTCCTTTTTTGAATCACTCCATTTGGAGTTTTGTAGCTCCAGATATGGCCCAAAAACCCAAGCTGGCCGGATTGCCAAATCTGCAGATTTACCATATCTACAGTGCATGAACAGTAACTAGAGTCACTTGGTTGGATGGGTTCTGGCCATAATTTGGGGTAGGTTCCTTCATGAAAGTTGTTTTTCTATGTCTTAACTTGTTGCTGTAAAAATTTCAGGCCAATTGACCAAATCTACAGTGAGTTATGGTTACTGTTCATTTGGTCAATTCTGCAGAGGCAGTTTGGTTCAGATTGGGGCCAGGTTTTGGTCCTCTTGCTTTGGTCTTTTGGGCATGGTTTCTTCAGCAAAAATGTGCCATTATAAGCCTAGTTTCATGTCCAATTGGCCAAACTTCAATTGGACTAATACAGCCCAAGTTATGGCAGTGCAAAGGGACTGAATTTTCAGTCCCTATGCTGTTGTCCTAGGCAGATTTCACCTTCACTTTACCATACTATTTTTCAGTTCTAATTATGGTCAACATACCTAAAATGGTCACTAATTGACCCTTATAATGTTCTTTCACAATTTCATAAGCTAAATCCAAATTTCACTTCTCAAAACCCTAGCTCCCAATCCATGAATCATGCAACACATCCCAATTAAGGTCATCAATCATTCATATGTCACTATCTAAGCTTGTATTTAGGTTTTAGCCCAATAAAACTCATCAATTCCTCATCCTATAAGTGCTGGCCAAAATTTGCTTCTCAATTTCACACATGATTTTCTTCAATTTCTTAATTATTTATTCATATTCAAACTAAATTTCAATAAGTAAACAAGATTAGGAAGTTAATATGCACTAACCTTTTTGAAACCAACCTTGAGCTTGTTATTCTTCAAGATTTCTCCTAGAACCATAATAATCATAATCAATTATAACTTCAGTTTCGTAAATTAAATATCCAATAAAAATTCAATAGCATTTCCTTAAATTGGACTAAACTCCCATCATAAATCTTAAATCCACAACCCATTAATACCCAATCTGGCAGCTTGTGCATTCAAATTTATATATAATGATCTAACCGTTAGATAAGTCCCAAATTTATACCATATATTCAAGACATCCCTATACAATATCAGTAAAAATTTCAGCATCAAATCATCTCTATATCATGAGATATCAAAACATTCATTCAACCCTTCACAATCTGAATTTTTGCAGAAATCAGTCTTACTCAGACAGCTCATGCAAAACAATTTATATCTCATAAACCACAAGTCTAAAATTCACCAAATTTTAACACAGCAGCCTCAACATCCCAAATATCATTTGTACCAAATTTCATAATTTTATAAGCATCCTAACTATTTATTTTTCTCAAATTTCAGTAGCCAAAATTCAGAATTCAACCTACAGACAGCCTGTGTTCAACAATATGTTTCTCCAAATCCAACCGTTGAACAATCACCAAATTTTTACCATAACTTCCACACATACATAGCTTAAACATATCCAAAAATCAGCCTTAGATGTTGAGCCAAACTCACCTGGACGGAAAAGAAATATGCTGCCCTGCTGAACCCCTATTTCTGCTACTTCTCCTTCTCCTTCTTCCTTTCTTTCTTTCTTTCTTTCTTTCTTTTCCTTTTCTCTCTCTTTCTCTCTTATTCCAGCCCGTATGAAGAAGGAAACTGCTGGTTTCCTTTGTTTTTGATCTCATTTTAAGTCATTTTTTATCTCTTTTTTATTGAGTTGTCAAATGGTGATTGGAGGGGGCTTTTAAATGACTTCACCATATGTCATAATTAAGCATTTTCCTTCATTTTCTTTTCTTCTTTTCTCTACTCATTTTCAATTCAATTTTTAGCAATATTTATTCATATTTTGAGTCATAATAATTATTTACTTAACTGGACAAGTCGGCCAAAAATTGTCTCTGAAGGCGAAATGACCAAAATGCCCTCCGTTTGGCTTAACGGGTCAAAATCGTCTGTACCGATTGAAAAATTTTTCTAGGTATTTTCTTGTCATTCTAATGCCATGGGAACCTCAATTACCCTTCTCTGGAGTCCCAAAAATTATTTTATAATTTTTCCCGGTCTAGGGCTCTTCGTAACTTCCTCTTACCCATCGCTGGGCTTTGCTTGGTTGTATTTTATTTATAAAATTTTTACTAAATTTTTCTTGTTAATATTTGATTTAATTTTGGTTCCTGACTTTAGTTTAAATATTTTTAGGACGTTCTAGCTGTCGGACCGACACGAGAATGTACGGAGTTGCTACGGGGAGGGTGTTACAACTCTTCCCCTCTTATTTAAATTTCGTCCTCAAAATTTACCTGACTTAAGTAATCGGGGAGTCACTACCTCCTTGTTTCTTCACTTCCTTGTATTGCCTCATCAGTGTCTGGGTTTGGCTCTTCCTGAGCTTCCATTGCATATACTTGTGGTGCCACCCTGACTTCGGGCTTTTCAACGGTCTCTGAAATAATCTTCTGTGAAATATCAGCCGTTTCTGCTCTACCCGATCTTTTACCCCTTCGAACTACAGGGGAAGGTCTATCAACTTGTACCGGAGCTATTGAACCACTCCTCTGAGGGCAATCTCTTATGAAATGATCCGTAGCCCCACACTTGAAACACTCTCCAGTTAACAGTCGACACTCCCCTCTGTGTCTTCTACCACAATGCATACATTCAGGCTTTGGGGTTGATCCCCTTGTTATTGTGCCCGGGGAACTAGCTATAGATATTCCAATCTGGCCTCTGTGGCCCTGTGTCTGATCTTGTGAACTAGAACCCTTAAACTTCTTACTATCAGTTGGTATACTTGACTGTCCTGGGCCCCTCTTCTGCTGTCTCTCCCTTCTGGTTTGCTCACTGATTCTTACCTTTTCAACCTTTATTGCAGCTTCCACTAGCTTAGTGAAGTCAGTGACTCCCAAGGCAGTGAGCTGGATCTTGATGTTGTCATTTAGTCCCTCTTCAAATCTCTTACATCTTTCAGCTTCATTAGGGACTATCTCCCTTCCATAGCGACTTAATCGGACAAATTCCTTCTCATACTCGGCTACTGACAACTGTCTCTGCCTCAGGTTGATGAATTCTCTTCTTCTCTCTTCTAGGTATACAGTACCCACATATTTCTTCTTAAACTCGGAGAGAAAGAAGTCCCAAGTTATAACTTCTGGCTGCACTTCACTGGACACAATGTCCCACCACTCATAAGCATCATCTTGCAACAGAGATATGGCAGCTTCCAGGTTTTGCTCTGGAGTGCAGTGGAGTTGTTTTAGTACTCTGCCTGTTCTGTTCAACCAATTCGAGTCATCTTCTCTCTTGCCATAGAAGTCCACGCTCCAAACTTCCTTAGCCTTTCGGTGTGATTGTGGTGGTGGTGGTGGTCTTGGCATTACCCGGCCATTTGTCCAAGAAGTCGGCCATTTGTTGGAACATGGCTGTGGAGGCCGAGCAGCTCGCTTGAGCGGAGCATTCTCTCATGCCCCAGTCTCAAGCAGTGGAGCAGGACTCTCCACTTCCTCCTCAACGGCTCTCTGAGATGAAGGATCCATATCCTATTCAAAATAAAAAGATAAACAGATCTGCATTAGTGTCACCTCGACTCTTACAAATGCAATGCATGGTATGGACTCAATCTAGGCCCAGAAACGCCTAAACCGTGCTCTGATACCACTAAATGTGACACCCCTTACCCGACTACAGTACAAGTTATTCCACTCAGTGTGCCGAGCACTCTATTTTATCTTAATTCATTTTTATTCTTCCTTTTGAATATAGCTTGTGAAATATAATTTATTTAAGCCATTTATCGAAATTATAATTTATTTGAGGTTCCGAAAATTTTAAAGAAAATTAAAAATGGAGAAAACCGTTCTTCGGAACCTGTTAAAAACACTTCCAATATTCACATTCAATCATTTCCAAACTCCAATATCAAAATCTCATCAATATTTCTCGATTTCAGTTCTCAACATTTGTCAACCATTCATTTCTCAATCATTCATCCATCTCATATGATACCATGCATATATCATAGATAAACATTCACTTTTCCATTTACAACCACACTTTACCTTATTTACATGAATATCAAAATATATTACATAAGTTCAAATACATATGAGAAAATAAAATCAATTACAAAATACCAAAATGACATCTAGCGTCCTACCAATACACTGCTGACAGTGAGGTGACACAGACACTATGGCCCTCTGTCCAATCTGCGTTGCAAAGCGCTAAGCATAAAGCTTAGTGGTGCAAATAATAAAATAGAAAGAAATAATATGCAAATAAAAATCATAATTTCTTAGCTATTGTGTTCATAAGAACTGAATAATTACCAACTTAATGTTTAGTCGAGGGCTAATTACGTTTTATGATATTAACTTCTTCATGCATTTTGTTTATTTATTTTCTTCATGACCTTGAGTTTCTTTGTATTCTATCGTAATCATTCCTGAAACTTAATTTTCATATTTTCTTTAACAATCAGTTCAATTACAGTTATACTTTTCCATGCCCAAGTAACCTATACAAATTGACCGGACTGGATAAACGGGTAAACTAGCACTGGGTACCAGGTACCTCGGGCCGTCACACCATCGGTCACAAATGTGTCTCCCGGTGTGCAAACAGAATGGCTAATAAGCCATATAAGCAATAAGGCATAAAGCCAAGTAAACATCATAATCTGTATAGCCATAGGCTATCACATCATAGAATGGCAATGAAGCCATACATCATACGCAGTACTGCTATCAGAACCCTATTGGCATGCCAACCTATCCAAACCAATCACATTAGGCCTACTAGGGCATTTGAAACTTTTAAATTCTTCAATTTGTGAATTTCAAATTTTTGGTGTCACTATTCATCATTGGTCAACAAAAATGTTGACTTTTAGAATAAAAATATGCACATTGACTTTGGCACTCCCAACATACCACATTTTGTGTTTAAAACTTGTTAGTTTTGGTCACTTTCTCAAAGCTTAGGTCATTTTGATAAAATTGCAAATTTTTGGTTTTGGTGTCACTATTCACCTCATTGGTCAACAAAAATGTTGACTTTTGAATAGAAAATATGTACATTGACTTTGGCACTCCCAATTTACCACATTTGGCATTCAAAACTTGTTGGCATTAAGTGTTAATACCATTTCTAAGTATTAAACCAAAGGAGCAGATTTTTAAGTTTTTGTGAGTCAACTTCACTGTTCCATTGGATACTGTTACTGTTAGAATTTGAAGAAATGTAAAACATGAAAGTTGTTCCTTATTTTGTCTAGTTGAATTTCCTTTTTTGAATCACTCCATTTGGAGTTTTGTAGCTCCAGATATGGCCCAAAAACCCAAGCTGGCCGGATTGCCAAATCTGCAGATTTACCATATCTACAGTGCATGAACAGTAACTAGAGTCACTTGGTTGGATGGGTTCTGGCCATAATTTGGGGTAGGTTCCTTCATGAAAGTTGTTTGTCTATGTCTTAACTTGTTGCTGTAAAAATTTCAGGCCAATTGACCAAATCTACAGTGAGTTATGGTTACTGTTCATTTGGTCAATTCTGCAGAGGCAGTTTCAGGGTTCCAGATTGGGGCCAGGTTTTGGTCCTCTTGCTTTGGTCTTTTGGGCATGGTTTCTTCAGCAAAAATGTGCCATTATAAGCCTAGTTTCATGTCCAATTGGCCAAACTTCAATTGGACTAACACAGCCCAAGTTATGGTAGTGCAAAGGGACTGAATTTTCAGTCCCTATGATTTCACCTTCACTTTACCATACTATTTTTCAGTTCTAATTATGGTCAACATACCTAAAATGGTCACTAATTGACCCTTATAATGTTCTTTCACAATTTCATAAGCTAAATCCAAATTTCACTTCTCAAAACCCTAGCTCCCAATCCATGAATCATGCAACACATCCCAATTAAGGTCATCAATCATTCATATGTCACTATCTAAGCTTGTATTTAGGTTTTAGCCCAATAAAACTCATCAATTCCTCATCCTATAAGTGCTGGCCAAAATTTGCTTCTCAATTTCACACATGATTTTCTTCAATTTCTTAATTATTTATTCATATTCAAACTAAATTTCAATAAGTAAACAAGATTAGGAAGTTAATATGCACTAACCTTTTTGAAACCAACCTTGAGCTTGTTATTCTTCAAGATTTCTCCTAGAACCATAATAATCATAATCAATTATAACTTCAGTTTCGTAAATTAAATATCCAATAAAAATTCAATAGCATTTCCCCTTAAATTGGACTAAACTCCCATCATAAATCTTAAATCCACAACCCATTAATACCCAATCTGGCAGCTTGTGCATTCAAATTTATATATAATGATCTAACCGTTAGATAAGTCCCAAATTTATACCATATATTCAAGACATCCCTATACAATATCAGTAAAAATTTCAGCATCAAATCATCTCTATATCATGAGATATCAAAACATTCATTCAACCCTTCACAATCTGAATTTTTGCAGAAATCAGTCTTACTCAGACAGCTCATGCAAAACAATTTATATCTCATAAACCACAAGTCTAAAATTCACCAAATTTTAACACAGCAGCCTCAACATCCCAAATATCATTTGTACCAAATTTCATAATTTTATAAGCATCCTAACTATTTATTTTTCTCAAATTTCAGTAGCCAAAATTCAGAATTCAACCTACAGACAGCCTGTGTTCAACAATATGTTTCTCCAAATCCAACCGTTGAACAATCACCAAATTTTTACCATAACTTCCACACATACATAGCTTAAACATATCCAAAAATCAGCCTTAGATGTTGAGCCAAACTCACCTGGACGGAAAAGAAATATGCTGCCCTGCTGAACCCCTATTTCTGCTACTTCTCCTTCTCCTTTCTTTCTTTCTCTCTTTCTTTCTTTTCCTTTTCTCTCTCTTTCTCTCTTATTCCAGCCCGTATGAAGAAGGAAACTGCTGGTTTCCTTTGTTTTTGATCTCATTTTAAGTCATTTTTTATCTCTTTTTATTGAGTTGTCAAATGGTGATTGGAGGGGGGCTTTTAAATGACTTCACCATATGTCATAATTAAGCATTTTCCTTCATTTTCTTTTCTTCTTTTCTCTACTCATTTTCAATTCAATTTTTAGCAATATTTATTCATATTTTGATTCATAATAATTATTTACTTAACTGGACAAGTCGGCCAAAAATCGTCTCTGAAGGCGAAATGACCAAAATGCCCTCCGTTTGGCTTAACGGGTCAAAATCGGATTGAAAATTTTTTCTAGGTATTTTCTAGTCATTCTAATGCAATGGGAACATCAATTAACATTCTCAGGAGTCACAAAAATTATTTTATAATTATTCCAACGGGTCTAGGGCTCTTGCAACTTCCTCCGATTACCCATCGCTTGGGCACATCGTTTGCTTGGTTGTATTTTATTTCTAAAATTTTTACTAAATTTTTCTTGTTAATATTTGAGTTAATTTTGGTTCCTGACTTTAGTTTAAATATTTTTTCGGACGTTCTAGCTGTGAGAATGTACGGAGTTGCTACGGGGAGGGTGTTACAGAAAAACCCACGAATGGCCTTACAACCATAACAGGTAGAAAGAAACCTCTAAAACAATTCAAAACTCTAGTCCATTACCTTCAAAAAGAAATAAAAATCACTAAGAATGAGCTTAAACAGCTTAAAGAAAAACAGGCACAGGACTCAAAAGCAATCTAGCTTTTACTTTCAAAACCCCAGGAAGAATCTAAGAAAAATAAATAAAATAGTTTGGAAACTTAAAAACCTACAGAAGATTTTCTTTTCATCCTCAACCAGATTACTTCCAGAAAATATTTAATAAAAACTACCATTGTATTTTCAAAAGATTTCAAAATTAATACAATTGCTTTATTTGATACAGGAGTAGATTTGAACAACATTAAAGAATGAATTATTCCAAAGAAATTTTATAAAAAAACCACTGAAAAACTTTCAGCCGCAAAAATTCGAATATGGCTGTTAGCTATAAGACAGAAGCCTCCATAGCTAATGATGATTTTCTTTTCAAAACCTCATTTGTAATTGTCCAAGATTTTCATCATAGTGCAATATAAGGGACTCCTTCCATTAACTTGATAACTCCCTACAAGGATAACGATGATAATATCTCCTTCAAAACTACAAAACAAACAAAACGAAAAACAAGAAATCTCAATATTATAAAAGCTTGTTCCATTTATAATAATGAGATTAATGTTTTAATAGAAGGAAAGAAGAAACACTTGTTGTATTTACAGCAAGATGTTTCTTTAACAAGAATTGAAAAACAATTACAAAATGATTTGGTGAAAAAGAAAATTTCTGATTTTAAACCCAAATTGAAAAAGAAATTTATTCTGATTTACCAAATGCTTTTTGGAATCGAAAACAACATATGGTAGATTTACCATATGAAAATGGTTTTGATGAAAAACAGATACCTACAAAAGTCAGACCAATCCAGATGAATGATGAACTAGAACAACACTGTCGTTCAGAAATTTTGGAGTTGTGTAGCTTTTTAAGTAAATAAAAATTAAGAAATAGAAAGAGGCACTCGTAGATTAGTAATTAATTATAAACCTCTTAATAAAGCTTTAAAATAGATCAGGTATCCAATTTCAAATAAGAAAGATCTTTTACAAAAACTTCATTCTACAATTGTATTTTCCAAATTTGATATGAAATCAGGATTTTGGCAAACACAAATTGATCCAAAAGACATATACAAAACTGCATTCACAGTTCCCTTTGGACAGTATGAGTGGAAAGTCATGCCTTTTGTCTTGAAAAATGCCCAATTAGTGTTCCAGAGAATTATGAATGAAATCTTTAATCCATATTCAAAATTTTGCATAGTCTATATAGATGATGTTCTTGTGTTCTCAGAGTCAATTGAACAACACTTCAAACACTTAAGAACATTCTTCTCTGTTACAAAATGAAATGGCCTTGCCGTTTCAAAATCAAAGATTTCTCTCTTCCAAACCAAGGTTAGGTTTCTAGGCAACTACATATCCCAAGGAACCATTACTCCAATAGAGAGAAGTCTAGAATTTTCAAACAAATTTCATTATAAAATCTTGGATAAAACCCAGCTACAGAGATTCTTCGATAGCTTGAATTATGTCTTAGATTTTTGTTCAAATATTAACCGTCTAGCAAAACCTTTGCATGATAAGTTAAAGAAAAATCATATTCCATGGGCAGATCATCACACTGAAGTGATCCATCACATTAAACAACAGGTCCAAACCATTCCTTGTCTGCATTTAGCGAGTCCATTAGCCCTTAAGGTAGCTGAAACAGATGCCTCAGAGTTAGGTTATGGTGGGATTTTAAAACAAATTAAAAATGGAAAAGAACAAATAGTTCAATTCCATTCTACACATTGGAATGATTGTCTAAAGAAATACTTTACAATCAAAAAAGAGATTCTTGCAACCGTCACGTGTATACAAAAATTGAAGGAACGGAAGTGTGAATAACACAAGTTTATACCATTGAATTTAAAAAATTTCACCTAGGGTCACATGCATCATGCAAGATTTATTTTTATCTATTTGATTTCAATGATAAACAACATATTAAAACTCTTTTAATATGTTTTTGGATCTGTATTTTCCATTTAAGATTTTAAAATTAATCAGATTAATTTTAGAACCCTAAATTAAATCAAGAATAATTACACTAACCTCTTGATGCACTGTAGCGTGTCTGCGCCTTTGAGATTCGTCTTCAGGACACCAGATGTTATCCCTCTAGCTTGTCCACACCAAGAACACCTATGGCAGCCCTTGAACAGCTTATAAAGCCTTTTCTATTAATTATAAATTCAAGTTCTGCCTTTTAAGAGATTAGAGATGTAAACAAGACACTAGAAACAATTTCTAGTGTTCTTAATTCAAGAGATTGATGGCTAATCTCTTTGAATTGATGAGAGATGAAGAAGAATAGAGGGAGGGCTGCAAAATGGCGTGACCAAGGAGTGTGGCTGCTGGTTGTATTTTATTTTCTCATAACAACACTTAAATAGCTAGCTTAACACATTAAACCCTTGCCACATGTCACCCTTTGATTAGCTCTAGGTTTAAGTGACCCAATCACATTATGCCAAGTGTCAAACCTATATGTAATCTTGATTTTAATCATCTTACATGATTAAAAAAAAAAACATTTGGCAAGCTTATGTGTTATGCCATGTGTCACCATCTCATGGTGCCACGTATCACACTGCAAAATGACCAAAATGCCCCTGTGTCTTAATTTTGAGTTCTCAACCCAA
Organism: Hevea brasiliensis; assembly: GCF_030052815.1. NCBI lineage: Eukaryota > Viridiplantae > Streptophyta > Magnoliopsida > Malpighiales > Euphorbiaceae > Hevea > Hevea brasiliensis. The sequence continues at coordinate 89,746,917 of NC_079504.1, read as the reverse complement.
AATAATTATTTTTCTTCTTCTAATTAATTTATATCAAATATAAATTAATTAATTAATCTCTATTAATTAATTTCTCATTAATTAAATTCATATTTAAACACTTTAAATATAAATTTAACTTATATTATACATCCAATAATCTAGATTTGGTTTCAAGTCATGCTAGGGACTTTACAAACTAATTGCAAACCAAACCTATTTAATTAATCAATTAAACTCTTTAATTAATTTATTAAATCATATTTAATTAGGTGATAACTTGTGTATGTGTGTGACTTACTAGGCTCATCACTAATTGGCAATGAGACATGATATCAACTCTTAATATCATCAGAACTCTTTCTTACCATAAATGATTTCTCTAAATCATTTTATGAACCTCATAGACCATGGTTAACACCTAGCATAGCATGCCATGGCCACCCAATTAGTAATAAGGTTTACCTTAAATGAACCTATAATCATATGTTACCATGCACTAGAATCTCTCTGTTACAAAATCCCAACTCAAGCTGGATTATGGTTTATGTCAAACTCCATTTGCTATGAATATTATGTTCTCTTTTAATTCCAGTTCTTGATTTAAAAGATTTTCTCATCAGAAACTTTTTTTTGAATAAATCTATCTGTCCTGGCCAGGAACTTGAAACATCAAGAACAATTAAATGAACATAGGATTTTATCTCTATTTACTTAGAGGAACAGATTCCATCTTGATCAACACCTACCTCCATATATACCTAGTAGGAGCCAACACATGCCCATATACCCATACACAGTACAAGTATGAAAGCAGTATCAAACTCAAACTACCTATATACATGATAACTGTGCTATCTCAGGGCTAAAGATTATATGCATTGATATGATTTATGACAAAACATTAACAAGAGTAAACTCCATGTGCTTGTCATAAGTGTCACTGGTTCGGCTTACTTATCATTTATAAGTGCCTATCATGTTTGTTATATGGCATGAGACTCACCATTCCATCTTATTTATATCTCATATAAATAACTTGGGAACAAACATGAATACAATCTTTCTGGATAAGTCATGTCCTTATTATGAAGTATCCTCGATTGTGAACCTATTTATGATACTTCGTGCTAGAAATATTGTCACTCATATTCTTAACAACTTAAGAATAATATTTCTAACAAAATATCAATGGACCTTTTCTATTACACATAAATATATTATGTAAACGAAAAAGTGGAAATGCCTTTTATTAATAAAAATATGTACAAGATACATACTAAATGATATGCTCTAGGGCATACTAATAACAATAATTTCAAAGTAATTTATTAAATAAAAAATTTTTGCTTAAAATTGATTGCAAATCAGCTAAAGAAGTTTTGCAAAAAATTGTTCAAAATCTTGCATCCAAACAGATTTTTGCACGATGGTAAGCAATTTTAAGTATTTTTTATTTTGAAATTGAATTGATAAAAGGAGATACAAATTTCATCCTAGACTTTCTAACCTGTAACACCCCTCACCCGACTACAGTGTAGCCGAGTAAAGCGTGCTACATTCGGTACTGGAGCACACTATCTTATCTTACTTTATTCTTTTAATAATTTATTCTCGTTATATTTTAATATCAATTATTTTTCTAAGGAGAAACCAACGGAGTTTTCTCTGTTTCTATTACCATTTGGTGTATTTCACTATTCACCTGCTTGAAATTCAACAATATTTTCACAATAAAATCTTATCCATACTAATCATAATTATCTGATCAATCATTTTCATAATCATCTCATATTTCAAATCTCATCCATATATTTCAATTTCATAATCATTTCTACACATTTCTATTCATACTCAATTCATATGTAAAAATTTTCAAATTATATAAATTTACATGATTTGTAAACTAATTACACAAGTTCATAATTTATAATTTACATAGTATACAAATACAAATTAATTACAATTCCATAATTTATATTTCAACTAATAACTAATTAGAAATACATAAAATAACTTTTGTAAGACCTATCTACATGCATTACAGAGGAGGTGACAACCTTGAGCACTTCTGACACTTTTGCATATTTGGACTCTAAAAATCCCAGTCAAATGTCCACTGGGTTTTAGCTTTAGTACCTGCGTGAAGGAAACAATCCATCGCGCTAAGCATTGCTACTTAGTGGTGCAATAATATAACAAGAAAATAATATATACAAATAAAGAAAGAATGAAGTATAATTCTAAAGTATAATTTAGATCCTTGAGTATCAATTAAATTTAGTATGATATTTCTAATATCAACTATCTTATATTCTATTTTGTCCCTCTTTGGAAGTGCTGAGTTTATATAGTAATAATATTCGATATACAGATTAATTCTGCGAGTATTGTATTTTCGGTTCCTACAATTCTGAAAATTTCATTTGTACTACTAGATTCAGTTATGTTTCCATTGCTAATCTTTTTTTTTTCCTCATTTCATTCAATACTTTCTAAGGCTTTTAAGTACTAATGTTCTTAAATAATTTTAATAATTTACACTGCCCAGGTAACCTATGATAGGCTAACTAAACTGGATAATGGGTCGTTGGCACTGGACACTGTGGTGTCTCAGGCCGTCATACCATGGGACATGAAATACGGTACGCCAACCATGTATGCAGTTAGTATGGCTAAAAGCCATGATAACAGATTAGTATGGCTAAAAGCCATGATAATAGAAAATCGGGCATACAAGCCATGAGCGCGAGCATAAAGCCATAAATACAGGCATAAAGCCTACACAGTACTACTAAAACAATACCCTATTGACATGCCAATCTATCCAATCTGAGACACGTGTCTAGGTAATACATAGGCACATAGTACCATTAAATGTTAATATATTGTTTTTTTTATGACTTCATTATTTCATGACAAATTCCAATTATAATTTATAACATTTCAATTCTATTCATAATAGAAGTATAAATTTTTAAAATACATTTCTACATAAATTTTACCTTCATCATAATTCATATATTTATTTGTTATATCATTTGTGTTGATCACATTTCACAACAATGGTTCTCATATACCATTGTACTCAAAATACTTTTCCTTTCTACAATAATAAGAACTAATGTCTTATTCATACATTAACATAATTTATTTATTCATTACACTATTTATATATAAATTATCAAGTAATCCATGAACATTTCATGGATATCAACCTCACTATCTATTTATCATTTAGCTAATTTATTACACCAATTTACAGGTGCCTAAGTTCAAGCATTTTCATTTATATGTTGTGACACCTTACCCGTCTATAGTATAGCCGAGCAAGATATGCCACACAGTGTACCGGAACACTATTTTTTTTTATCTTAATTATTTTATCCTTCCTTAATTTATTTCTTCATGGTTATGAAGAGTAATTTGTGGAATTTAACTCATTTAAGTCATTTATTGAAATTTTAAATTCATTTGAGGTTCCGAAAATTTTATAAAAAATCCGATAGAATACCGGCTAAAAATAGAGAAAACAGTTCTGCGGAACTTGTGAAAAACACTTTCAATAGTCATTCTATTCCACAACTCGCCAATCTTCACATCAATTCTCAAAATTCTTCTATTTGCTATTTATTCATTTTAACATCATAATCATATACATTTCATTTGTAAACACAAATTTACAAATACTGACATTCATACCAAATTATATTACATAAGTTTCAATTTATACATGAGAAAATAAAAGTTTGATTACAAATAGTACAAACAGTATAAAATACCAAAATGGGACCTAGTGTCCTACCAATGCACTGTAGCCTATGAGGTGACATGGATACTATGCAGAACTGTGAACGGCCTCACCTAGTCTATGGTCTACTGGGCTCTCAGTCCAAATCTTCAGTACCTACGCATTGCAAAAGCAACGCGCTAAGCATAAAACTTAGTGGTGCCAATAATACAAGAAAATATAATATGCAAATAAAAATAAAAATTTCCTAGTTATTGTGTTTATAAGAAATGAATAATTTCTAACTTATTGTTTAGTCAAAGGCTAATTACATTTTATGACATTAACTTCTTCTAGCATTTTATTAATCGTTTTCTTGATGATTTTGAGCTTCTTTTTATTGTAACTCTTCTTGTTCTTTATCTTGATATTTAATTTCCTTATTTTCTTTAATAATAAATTCAATTACATTTATACTTTTCCTTGCCCAAGTAACTTATTTAAATTGACCAGACTAGATAAATGGGTAAACTAGTACTAGGTACCAGGTGCCTCAGGCCGTCACACCATCGATCACAATGTGTCTCCCGATGTGCAGACAGAATAGCTAGTAAGCCATAAAAGCAATAAGGCATAAAGCTAAGTATTACATCATAATCAGTATAGCCATAGGTTATCACATCACAGAATGCATGAAGCCATAAATCATACGTAGTACTTCTATCAGAACCCTATTGGCATGCCAACCTATCCAAACCAATCACATTAGGCCTACTAGGGCATATTACAAAATCATTTCTTGAATATTTATACTTAACATGTAAAGTTACTATTTATTTGGTCATTTAAGTCAAAATATTGACTTTCTCATATATAATAGTTATATGAGTTTTAATCGCATAGATTTACCACATTTTGGTTCCCAAAAGTGTTGGCATTAGTTGCCAATCCATACTTTTAACCATTGGAGAATAATTCAAAATTTCAGTTTTTGGGTGCTAGAGTTCACTGTTCCATTAGGCCATTCTACAGTGAGAATTTGGCCAAATATTCTTCATCAAAGTTGTTCCTTATTGTGTCTAGTTACATTTATTTTTTTTAATCACTCCATTTGGAGTTTTGTAGCTCAAGTTATGGCCTAAACACCATAATTGGCCAGATTGCAATTTTTCCAGAATTTCTGTGCAGAATCAATTCTGTAGTTTTTTGTACACTGATTTCAGGTAAGTTTTTGGACATATTATGGTCAAAATTTGGGTTTGTTTTCTTCATGAAAGTTGTAGGGCTATGTCGCAGCTTTCTATTGGTAAAATTTTAGGACAATTGGACCTTTCTACACTGAATTATGACCAAATGAATGAACATTGTTCATTTGGTCATTATGCCCAGGCAGAATGTAAGTTACCCAGATTTTGTTAATTTTTAAAGCATCCTAAGTTTAATTTATGGACAGGGTTCCTTCATCAAAGTTGTGCCATTATGTGTCTAATTTCATGTACAATTGGCCTTGAACTAATTGAACCTACATAACCCAAGTTATAGCTGCCCAAACATGCTGGACTCATAATCATAGTATGTAGCTATTGCTAATAGAATCCTAATTGATTTAAGCATGGCAATAGGCGAGAAAGTCTCCCCATAGTCGATTTCTTGCCTTTGGCAAAACCCTTTTGCTACTAGCCTTGCTTTATAGGTCTCTACCTTTCCATCATAACTAATTTTCTTCTTGAAAACCCATTTGTTCCCTATAGGTACAATAACTTCAAGTGAGTCAACAAGATCCTAAACTTGATTCTTATACATGGATCGGATTTCATAGCATCAATCCATTTTGAAAAGTCTATATCTGATATAGCTTCTTCATAGGTAAGTGGATCATCTCCATGATCTACTTCTTCTTGAGTAGACAACACTTGTTCTTCTTCATGAAGGAAATCATATCTCACTGGTGGGTGAGATACCTTGGTTGTTCTACGAGGAACAGCTGTAGATGTTTTATCAATAGGTGTAGGTTGACTAAATGGATCTATATCCATCTGATCTGTTGGTTGGTCAGAATTCTCCAATTCTAACTCTATTTACCTTCCTTTGCCTCCTTCTTGAACAAACTGTTATTCAAGAAATGTGGCATCTCTACTTACCATAACCTTTTGTGATGTAGGCAAATAAAATAATATCCAAAACTATCTTTTGGATATCTAACAAATCGACCCTTTTCTTATCTAGTTTCCAATTTATCAGTGTTCAGCTTTTTGATATAAGCTGGACAACCCCAAATCTTAACATGCTTAAGACTTGGTTTTCTTCCATGCCATATCTCATAAGGTGTGGAAGATATTGATTTTGATGGAATCCTATTCAGAATATACAAAGCTGATTCTAATGCAAATCCCCAAAAAGAGATTGGCATATTAGTATAGCTCACACCATACTACGTACCATATCCAATAAGGTACGATTTCTCCTTTCAGATATACTATTCAGCTGTGGTGTTCCTGGAGGAGTCAGCTGGGAAATAATGCCATGCACTTTAAGTATTCATCAAATTCAGTACTCAAGTATTCACCTCCACGATCTGATTGAATAGCTTTAATACTTTTTTCTGTTTGATTTTCTACATCAGATTTAAATTCTTTGAACTTTTCAAATACCCAAACCTTGATTTATCATTAGTAAAGGTAATAAAATAATGAAAACTGCCTCTAGCCATTTCCTTAAATGGGCCACATACAGCACTATGTATTAGCTCCAAAATATTTTTAGCTCTTAGCCCTTGTCGAACAAAGGTTGATCTAGTCATTTTGCCCTAAAGGCAGGATTCATAGGTTGGAGTAGGTTCAGAACCCAAAGAGGATAAAATCCCCATTTTCTCTAGTTTTGTAATCCTATCTTCTACAACATGACCTAACCTTAAGTGCCAAATATATTTTAAACTTGAGTTGATTTTCACCATGGCATAGCATTCATTTAGATCACTTGCATTCAATTTGTGTTTGTCATTATTATCCAAATAATAAAGACCATCATTCATATAACCCGAACCAACATATTTATTTCTAAAATAAATATTGCAAACATCATCTGTGAACTGAAATTCATGGCCATTTCTAGTCAAACTAGATATAGAAATGATGTTCTTAAAAGCATCAGGTACATATAAAATATTATCCAAACACAAAACATGTCTAGACATGTAAAAAGATTTAGATCCTATGGCTAAAACTTTAATAGTTGAGCTATCGCCAATCCAGAGTCTAACATCTTGAGAACGCAAGCTGCTACTATTTGCTAGTTCCTGCGTATCATAAGAAATGTGAGAACTGGCACCAATATCTAAAACCCAAGCTGTAGATGAACTATGAGTATCATCAGAATCTAAATAATAAGATATGGACATACCTTCTGAAGGTGTATCCTTCTTATCCTTCAGAGAAGCAAGATACTCTAGGTAGTTCCTTTTCCAGTGCCCATCCTGCTGGCAATGGAAACACTTTCCTTTGCCTCCATAAGCTTTAGTCTTCCCTTTCTGTTTAGCTATTTTCTTGGAAGGACCAGGAATTTGAGGTTTCTTTTTCTTATTGCCTTTCTTCTTATTGGACTATCTAGTAGAAGAAGATGCAATCAAAGCTACCTCTTTTCCTTTATTGCCCGGCATATTTTTTTGGGCAATAACCAGTATGTTGAGTAAACCAGCCAAGGTGCATTCCTGCTTAATCATATGGAAATTTGTTACAAAATTCTCAAATGATTCAGGACGGGACTAAAGGATCAAATCTGTCAGCAGTTGGAAATCCATGTTAAAGTTAAGATGTTCCAACTGCTCAATCAGCCGAATCATCTTGTGGACATGATCCCCAATATTCTGTCCCTCAAACATCCTCATGCGGAACAGCTGTCTAGATATCTCATACCTAGCATTCCTGCTGTGCTTACCATACAACTCTTGTAGGTGAAGGAGGATCTCACTCGAGCTCTGCATGTTCTCATGCTGCTTCTACAACTCATTACTCATAGAAGCAAGCATGTAACACCTGGCTCTCATATCATGCTCCTTCCAATTGTCTAAAGTTTGATGTTCCTCTTGAGTGGCATCTGGAGGTAAGGGACCAAGAATATTTGAGTTAAAAACATATCTTATATGTTCAATGTAATAGCCTCATTTTCGTAGTCTGTACGTCCTACTGTTCTGATGGCTAATGTCTGCCCCGGAAAGTTGGAATGTCTGGAACTACACTCCAGTGATAGTAAACAAGTATAAAATAATGAAATATGTGATGAGAAAAATTAAGAAAAAATAAAAGAGAAAAAATGAAACTAAGTTAAGCAATGGCACCAATGATGGGTGACCACACCAGGAAAGGCATTCTGACCCAGGACGCGGGAACTCTCGGAATTAAATTTTAGGACATAAGTAAAGGTTTATTGAAACGTAATTGACACTAGAAGTATCAAAGGAAAAATAATAAATTAGTACAAAGAAAAACAAAAAATCAAGAAATAGACAAAAATCGGTGTTATCGAAAAATCGGGAATATAACCCGAAGTGGGGCATTTTGGTCATTTGACTCCTAGAGTTGACTTTTGACCTCAATGTCCATTAAAAATAAGTGGTATTACACTTTGAAAATGTCATGAAAAATAAAAATGTGGTACATTATTTAAATAGTGAAAGAAATGAGGCAAATGTGCAAATTATGGAACTTTAACTAATTAAATCATTAATTTATGGTTAGTGCTCCACTAAGTGGGATTAGTGGACATATAAAACCAAGTGGACAGTATGCAAATTCACTTTCTTTCTCATTTTTTTCACTTTGCCGAATTGCTTTCTCAAGTTCTTCCATGGCCAAATGTTCTTCGAAGCTTCCTCCATGGCCATTCATGCATAAGCTCAAATCTACCATGATTCAAGCCATATTTCTTCAAACTCCCTTCATTAAAAGTGGTCTTCACACCATGGGCAGTATGTGGGCAGCAAAAAAGAGAGGAAATTCCATGGATTTGTGAAGCTCAAGTTGAGGTTAGTGCTTAATCTTTCCATTTACCTTCACTAATCCTTGTGTTGAGCTTTGGGTAAGTTGAATTGCTAAGAAAAATTGAGGAAATGATGAGTATTGGTGAACCTTAGTTTTGGCAGCCAAGAAAATTCATGGTTAGTGACTTATTCTTATATGTATTTGATGGGAATTAAGGTTGATTAACTCAAATAGAAGTGGTAGTAGGTTAATGTCCAAGTATGTGCATGTTAGTGCTTGAATTAAGGGTTTGAAATGGGACCTTGATGCTTTGGCAAACTATCATGTTTGGCAGCCTATAATATCATGAATTTGTGTGTATGAATATGAAGTTTATTAATGAAATATGATGGTGTTGAATTGTGGGCAGTTTGTATAATTTCCATGGAAGTGTATGTGTAAAATAAGTGTTGATGTACATTGAATTTGGGTGGATGTGAATGTTGGACTTTAATGGTGAATTGTGCGTATTGAGCACTTGAGTGTTCTACCTAATATCCTTGTTGGAATTGTGTTTAGTATTTGTAGAAGTGCTATGAATAAATAATGAAGTCATGAGGAGGAGGAGGAATGTCAAATTGGAAGTGTAATTGGTAAGTGATGAAGAATGTGTAGTAGGGCAGTGTATGTTTAAACTTAGAACCTTAAGTGTGTGACTCCAATTAGTGTGAGACCAATTGGAGGTGAAACTAGGCACAAAATTTGCCAACTTTTATGAAGGAAGCTTACCTAAATTCTGTCCACAAAGTGACATAAAAATTGACCAAATCCGGAATAGGTAAGTGCAGGCTAGAATTTTTGACCATATGAATAGTAGTCATTAAGAGGACCATAACATACTCAAAATAGGTCCAATTGACCTGAAATTTTTACCATGAATAGTTTATACATAGATCTACAATTCTTATGAGGACACCAAAGCCCAGAAATGGCCAAAACCAAGCCAAATAGCTTGCACAAGTTCGGGTATCAAAACTGGATAAAGTGAAAATGACCTAAAAATGACCTAAGCCTACCATTTTAGTGCATTTTGTCCAGCATTGGTAAATTAACCATATCTTGGTCTACACAACTCAGAATGACCTGAAATTTTGCCCCATTTGCAATAAGACTAGACCTACAAGTTTGTAGTTTGGACCAAAACCCAAAAACTGAGGGAACTAGGTCATCTGGCTAGGTCAAAATAGTACACTGAAATCTGGTAAATTGTAATAAAATGCAATACACTTGAAAATGAAATTGATAACATATACCAACACTAAAAGGCTCTAAAATGTGACATATTGGGAACACTAAAATTAATTCACCTAGAGTGCATTAAAGGTCAACATTATAGGTTGACTAATGAAATAAATTGAAGAGAATAGTATCAAGAAAATTTAGATATTGGATTTTATTATTAGAAGCAATTTAACTGAGTACTGAAACACTTTAAATTGTGTGTTTCAGTTGAAAAGGATATTGAGAAGCATAAGGAACATTGAGTCAAGGCCTAGGGGCAACTCAAATTAGGTTTGTGCACAACTAGTTTTTAACCGATCTTGTTCTGAATGTTTCATATGATTAAATGACATATTTTTCTTATGTATTATGTTTAACAAGCATTGGATTTAATTCAATAATTATTGAAATTGTTATAGTATGTATGAATTTACCTTTGTGAAATGGTATTTCCAAAGTATTAAGCATTGTTGTGAATTGAATAAATTATGTTTTGGAAAATTGTGATAGAACATGTTTTGAATTGTGATGGATAATTTGCATGGAAAAATGCAAATTTATGATTTGAATTGTGATGAGCATAAAAATTATTGGATATTGGAATTGACTTTGAATCGAATTGTATTGTGATTTATGCTCACTAAAAGGATTGTGATATTGTTTTATATCTCACTGTAGATGCTTGACTAGGTTATTACCCGTCTCTCTCATTTGTTGAGAAGACAATGGAGTTAGTTGTGTTTTGATTACCATGGTACGTGCACAGGCTTAGATTCTCTTCTTATTAGAGGTTAGATCTAAGTTTTATATTATGGCCCTTCGGAAGATTCATTATTGTGATGTGTACTGTGCACGATGATTCGACCTCCCCGACCATAGGGAGTTAGAATCTGATTCGACCTCCCCGACCATAGGGAGTTAGAATCACCCCGAAGATGGCCCTTTCGAATTAGTCTTGCATAGTTAGTGAGATAAAGAATGGTTTTTGAGATAAAGAATGGCTTTTGAGATGAAGAATGGTTTATGAGATAAAGAATGGCTTTTGAGATAAAGAATGGTTTTCGAGATAAAGAATTATTTTTGAATAGTAAAGAATTGTGATTTCAATTATGATTTATGTATAATTGATTTTGTTAGAATTAATCTTTATTTCCAATAAATTATTGGAATTACCTTAAATGGTTAGTTATGATTTGATAAATTGAATTTCGTGATCAAAGTCATTTTATACAAATGATTTATATTATTGGCAATGAATATTTTGAGTTTAGGAATTTGATGAGTATCCAGATTTCAAAAATATTTGCTGTAATTTTTATTAAGGTATATTGTACTATGTTTTAAATTATAGTTATGCATCACTGAGTTCACCACTCAGTGATAGCTTTGTATGCTATCGCAGGTGAAAAGAGCATAGAGCAATTGAGTAAGCTTCTTTGAAGAGACATTCATATCAGCTCCAGGTATGCCCATGTACACAGGTTTTGATGTATGCTTATAATAACATGTATGTAAATTATTTGAGCAGTTGTATAAAAACTTTTACAAAATATTTTGGTATGTAATTAAATGTAAATTATTGTGATATAAATGTTGAATCTTGTAATCAATGAAATGTTCTTTATGATGAGATTGGTTTGAAAATGAATTGATTTGATTATTGAGATTTGAATTGTGAGTTGAAATGAAGTTATTGGAGTTGTATTTGAGAAAACATATTAGGAGTGTTTTCCTTTTTAGGCTTGAAGAACTATTTTCTCGAAAGACAGTCGGCATTTTGCCGAAATTTTGAAAAAAATTTTATAACACCAGATTTTAATCGATGATTTAAATTTCACTAAAATTATTTTAAAATCCCTTGTAGTATATCTAATGGGTTATTGATAGGTGAAGTACCGTATTTTATTAGGTGTACTACGAGATCATGTTACATCTTACGGGGGAGTAGGGTGTGACATGTTTTGTGGCATCAAAGCAATGGTTTTAAAGTAAATTTTGAACTGTGAATTTGAAATCCTTTTATCGGTAAATACAACTGCTCAAATGTTTGATACATATAGTACATTACATTATAAATATGATCTAATGGAGAGAAATCTCCTTGTGTTGGTTATTCAAGAAATAGAAAATCCTGTAAAAAGATATGGAAGAGAAGGATGAGATAATAGAATAGTCTGTGATGGCGAAAGTACAAGTTAAGGCCCCAGCTCCACAAAGTGTCGAAGGCCCGACAGTACTAGTTTCACCAATATAAATTACTGCACAAATGGCCAAGCAAATGGCCACTTTCTTTCAACAAATGGCTGATACTCTGTCAGCTCAAACTCAAGCACAAACCCAACCCCACAAGGGCAGTGTGAAATAGAGAAGAGGGAGAAACCTATGGGTCAGATCTCGAACAATAATTTGGGGAAGAGAAAAGAATTTGAGGAACCTCAAGCTCAGGGATATGACAGAGGTGGATCATCAAGGCAGAGAACACCAAGATCTAGTCATCAAACAACCAGAAGTTCCTATTCTGCCCGTTTCTGCCATGTTTGTGGTAAGCTACATGGAGGTATTTGTCATAAGGCCTCTGGAGCCTACTACATTTGTGGAAAGCTTGGACACTTTGTTAGAAATTATACTAGAGTACCTCGATCTGCTCTCGAAAGTTCACAGACAGTCAGTAGAGGTCGAGATAGAATAGAGTTAGTACTCCTCACAACCATAACATAGTGAATCAACCTGAACATAGTAGCGTATCAGTTTGAGCGTCCACTATGCGCCAAGGGGAAAGAATAAAAACTTCAGATACAGCTGCTGGTAAGTTCTTAATTTTTGAAAGAAATAATGAGTTATTATTTGATTCTAGCACTACTTATTTGTATGTTAGTGTTAGAACTATATGTTCTGTTGTTATTCCTTTACATGGGAATAAATTTTGATGCAGTAGTGATTAGTCCTTTAAGATAAGGAATGTGATAATAAGTGAAATTAGTTTTGGAAGAGTTTATCAGCGAAAAGTATTTTCTATCACATCATAAATTATAAAGCTAAACGGCAAGCCTACATAATGTAAGGCAAGAGGACGTAAAAGTAAGTTACAGTAATAGAATTACTCTAGATGAGGGCAAAGATGTTACTGTTAGTAATTGTTAATGGATATTGTAATCAGAATAAGATTCGAATATCAGTAAATTCGAAAAGGATAAAATATAGGAAAATTTGATCTATTGGGATGTATCGTAGTAACTATGCAATGTTCTTGATGTTTGTATTGGAAACTGTAGATTACAATACCAACATGGGATTATTATGTAGAGCTACGTGCTTCCTCGTGGTACAATAAAATAAGAATATTTGTAAGTAATCTATAAATTGATATAGTTACACCCGAATAGAGTACTTTTACAGGAAATGAATGTGAAAATTTTAGTCAGAAATTTAAAACTTCAGAACTAGCCTATTGAAAGACTACACTTGTAAGGTAGCTAGAGTCAGTGACTCGGTTACATTAATGTGAACTACCTGTACCACAGTAATTGCTGTAAGCTTAGAGATATCAGTACAACTTATCATCCTCAGACAGATGGACAATTGAAATGAGTAATTCAGGTAAATTCTGAAACTCCTTGAGTTCCTGTAAATAATGAAATGAAATGATAATAATAACCTGTAATATGTGATAAGCCCTCGAGAATATACTGAGAACTTGTGTCATTGAATCCGAGGGGAGATGGGATAGATACCTCCCACTAACAGAATTTGTATACAATAATAAGTGTCAAGTTAGCATACAAACGGTACCCTATGAAACACTGTAAGGGAAAAAGTGCAGAACACCAGTACGTTGAACTGAGTTGGGAAAAGACATTAATATAGAGTCTTATAATTATTTTGATATTTTTGTCAGAAAAGAATGATTTTGGTGTTTGAAAATATATTTATAAGTTGTAGTGCTATTCCCTCTGGAAGCAAGAATAGATACCTTTCATTGATGGAGTTTGTGTATAGTGATATTTATTAAAGAAGCATGAAGATACCAAGGTATAAGGTGTTGTATGAGATAAATGCAGAATACCTAGACAAAGGGTGATTTAACAGAGTTAGAATTGGGAAAAGAGATTGAAGGACCAGTAAGGATTCCAGTATGAGAATCAGAGAACTAATGAATAATAGACTTTCATGAGTAGAAATAATAAAGGCAAAAGAAAATAATGATGGGAGAGTGAATAAAATTATGAGATAATGATATTCTTAGTTCTTTGAATCCGATGAATTTAGATGACGAAATTCCTTTTTAGAGGGGAAGAGTTGTAACACCCTCATTTTCGTAGTCCGTACGTCCTACTATTCCGACGGCTAATGTCTACCCCGGAAAGTCAGAATATCTGGAACTGCACTCCAGTGATAGTAAAAAAGTATAAAATAATGAAATATGTGATGAGAAAAATTAAGGAAAAATAAAAGAGAGAAAATGAAACTAAGTTAAACAAGCCGGCACCACAGCGATGGGTGACCGCAACGGGAAGGCTGTTGTCGATCCCAGGACCACAGGGAACCCTGGGAATTAAATTTCGAGACATAAGTAAAGGTTTATTGAAACGTAATTAACACTAGAAATATCAAAGGAAAAATAATAAATTAGTATAAAGAAAAATGAAAAATCGAGAAACAGACAAAAATCGGTGTTACCGAAAAATCGGGAATATAACCCGAAGTGGGGCATTTTGGTCATTTGACACCTAGAGTTGACTTTTGGCCTCAATGTCCATTAAAAATAAGTGGTATTACACTTTGAAAATGTCATGAAAAATAAAAATGTGGTACATTATTTAAATAGTGAAAGAAATGAGGCAAATGTGCAAATTATGAAACTTTAACTAATTAAATCATTAATTTATGGTTAGTGCTCCACTAAGTGGGATTAGTGGACATATAAAACCAAGTGGACAGTATGCAAATTCACTTTCTTTCTCATTTTTTTCACTTTGCCGAATTGCTTTCTCAAGTTCTCCTATGGCCAAATGTTCTTCAAAGCTTCCTCCATGGCCATTCATGCATTAGCTCAAATCTACCATGATTCAAGCCATATTTCTTCAAACTGCCTTCATTAAAAGTGGCCTTCACACCATGGGCAGTATGTGGGCAGCAAAAAAGAGAGGAAATTCCATGGATTTGTGAAGCTCAAGTTGAGGTTAGTGCTTAATCTTTCCAATTACCTTCACTAATCCTTGTGTTGAGCTTTGGGTAAGTTGAATTGCTAAGAAAAATTGAGGAAATGATGAGTATTGGTGAACCTTAGTTTTGGCAGCCATGAAAATGCATGGTTAGTGACTTATTCGTATATGTATTTGATGGGAATTAAGGTTGATTAACTCAAATACAAATGGTAGTAGGTTAATGTCCAAGTATGTGCATGTTAGTGCTTGAATTAAGGATTTGAAATGGGACCTTGATGCTTTGGCAAACTGCCATGTTTGGCAGCCTATAATATCATGAATTTGTATGTGTGAATATGAAGTTTATTAATGAAATATGATGGTGTTGAATTGTGGGCAGTTTGTATAATTGCCATGGAAGTGTATGTGTAAAATAAGTGTTGATGTACATTGAATTTGGGTGGATGTGAATGTTGGACTTTAATGGTGAATTGTGTGCATTGAGTGTCACACCCTACCCCTCTGTAAGGCATAACATGATCCCGTAGTATACCTAATGAGTTACCAACTCTGTCTACTGATAACCCATTAAATACACTACAAGGGATTTTAAAAACTTTTATTACTTCTTTTACAGTGGTGAGCACAGTGGTGAGCACTATTTACAGGTGTTAAAAACCTTTTTGAACTGAAGTGATAGAACTAACACATTTGAATTATTTGGAATTTCTGTAAAAATTTTGGCAAAGTGTCATCTGTATTTTGGATAAAACAGTTCTTCAGAAAAACCTGTAAAAAGCACTTCAATATATTTCCAAATCTCAACTCTAATATTCTTCTCAACACAATATATTTCTCAACTCAAATCCACAGTGATTTTTCAAAGACTGAGATACAAGAAATATAATACAATTTTTACAAGCCAAAATAACTCATAATTATTTTACAACTTCAAGGTACAATTTGAATTTACAACTGCTCAAAATCAAAAACAATATGTACATACAGTGAACATACATTACAGTTCAAAATACAAACTGTGGTATACTCATTATACCCGAAAATCTCTCGCTGGAGGTACTAGCAGCCTACTCTGCTGCCCTCTCTGTCTGTCTACCTGCGACAGCAATGAAAAGCTATCGCTGAGACAATGTCTCAGTGGTGCACAACATTAACCAAATACAACTTTAAATCACAATTCATAATTCATTTAAATGATGGATATGTAAAATTATAGTTAAATTCAAGACAATGAGTACCACAAGGAATTTAACACAATATTACAATAAATCTCAGAGATCAAAACATAGTTAGCTTCAAAAGACAGTGAATGTCAATAAGGATTTAACTCCATTTCACAATCTCATAATACAAATCAATAAATCAAACACAGCTTAATCATGTTCCAAAGTTCAATTCGTCCCAAAAGCCGATGGCTAATGAGGTATTCAATTCGTCCCAAAAGTCGATGACTAATGAGGAATAACATAGCTAGCTAGCAAAAATATGAGTACTCATCCAATTCGTCCTCAACAGGCACACACCTCAACACTTTAGCCAGATAGGGAATTCAATTCGTCCCACTAGACAAGCTAGTAAGGAATACAATCAATATACATTATAGCTGTGGTTTCAAACCATTTACAGTGCTTTTCAATCAATAAGTATCCATCAAATATTATTCAAACAATTTTTCACAGTTTCACAATTTAAAACAATAATACACAAATAGTCAAAATTTATTTCAATTGAAAATAATTCAAAAGAAATAGCTGTTGTGCATAAATCTCTGATAACTGTCTCTTGGTCTAAACTCAGTGTTTCCTTCCCTTTTCATGAGTCTTTGGTAACTGAGAAACACAATTTGAAGTGTTTCAGTACTAAATTAAATTGTCTCTAATGATAATGTTCGATAAGTAATTCACTGAAAGCTATTATTTGCTTAATCAACCTAATATATCGATCCTTGATGCGTTCTAGGTAAATTAGGTTTTAACGTTACTAATATGTCACATTCGATAGTATTTTAGGGTTGGTACATGTTACCGATTTCATTTCCTTGTTTAGTGCATTTTATTGCAACTTGCTGGATTCCGGGATACTAGTTTGACCTAGCCGGAAGACCTAGTTCCCTCGGTTTTCGGGTTTCAGTCAAAACTACAAACTTGTAGATCTATGTCTTATGGAACGCAGGGCAAAATTTCAGGTCATTCTGAGTTATGTAGACCAAGTTATGGTCATTTTACTATTGCTGGTCAAATGGCATCAAATTTGGTGATTTTAGGTCAATTTTGGTCAACATTGATTCGGCCAGTTTTTGGACCCGAACTTGTGTAAGCTGTTTAACTTGCTTACGGTCATTTCTGGGCTTTGGTGTCTTCATAAGACTTGTAGATATGGGTCTTAGCTATTCATGGTTAAAATTTCAGGTCAATTGGACTTGTTTTGAGTGAGTTATGGCCTAAACACTAACTGCTGCCCAAATGGTCAGTTTTCAGGCCTCACTTGCACTTAATCCGGATTTGGTCATTTTTCAAGCTACCTTGCAAGCAGAATTTTGGTATGTTTCCTTCATGAAAGTTGGCACATTTTGTGCCTAGTTTCACCTCCAATTGGTCTTATACCAATTGGAGTTACATATTTAGAGTTATAGGCTGAAATGCACACTATCCTTAAATACATTACTTAAACATCTAGCAATTACACATTACCTTGCTATAAGTCCATCTCTCTTACTAATTCTGATTTGGTACATTAGCAAAACCATATATCACTTCACTTTAAAGTCACTTTGGGCAGAATACAATTATCTTCAATACACCAAATGAAACTCTAATTCACAAAGTCCAAATACAACCATAAATACACATAAACACTCCTAATTGTTACATACAATTTCCACAACCAATTTACATACATATTCATCAATCCTCAATGTCACAATTCACCCAATATCTTCATGAATTTAAACATTCATCAAGAAGCCTCAAGGCTGCCGAAATGCTCCATAATTTCGTCAACTTCAATCCCAATTGCACAATCACCACATATACATGGAAATAACTTACTAGGACATTAATTACCCTACTCAACATAATTTCCCATCAAATATATGTAAGAATAAATCATCAAATATACAAATCCATGGCTGTCCAAACTGGATATATCAATAACTCCTCAAAACTTAAAAATTTCTTCACAAAGCAAACACCCATAACATGTTTTCAAGCTTTAACAAAGAAATATTCAAAAACTCAAACTTACCTATTGTTGGGACTTGCTTAATCTTCACTAAAACTTCTTAATATTGGTATCTACTTCTTCCTTGTGAAGTGGGGATAAATTTTAATGAAGATAGGTGTGGGAAAAGGAGGCTTGATCATGGGATTGTTAAGCTTTGAAGGTGGGCGGCCATGGGAGCTTTTCACTTCTTCATTTCGGCATGGGTGAACCAAGTGAGGAAGATGAAGTGTTTAGTGGAGCAATTCTGCCCACTAAACACATATTATAATCCTAAGTGGTCCACTTACACCAAATCAAATATATTTTATGTTTAACTTTCATTTATCTCACATTAAACCCATAATTTTTGCTATTTACTTTATATAACACCAATTAAATTTTTTATTATATTTTCCAAGTGTACTATTATTTATTTTTTTAATGGACATTTAGGTCAAAAGATAATTCGGGATGTCGATTGACCATAATGCCCCTGTTCGGGTTGCATTCTCGATTTTTCGGTAACACCGGGTTTTGTCTGTTTTTCGATTTCTCACTTTTCTTTGTACTAATTATTTAATTTTTCTTTGATATTTCTAATGATATTTATACTTCAATTGATGTCTCTTTAAGTCCTAAAAATATTTTCCAGGGTTCCCCGCAGTCCAGGGCTAGTCAACGGTCCACGCCGTGACTTCCCAGTGCGGTCACCCATCGCTAGGGTTCTCGGCTCGCTTAACTTGATTACCTTTCTTTGCTATTATTTTTCCTTTGTTTTTCTTGTATTTTCTTTTCTTGTACCTCATTATTTTATGTCTCCTCCCTCATATCAAAGTGTAGTTCTAGGCATCCTAGCTGTCCGGACAACACTGGTCACCGGAGCAGTAGAACGCACTACCGAACATAGGGGTGTTACATTGAGCACTCGAGTGTTCTGCCCAATATGCTTACTAGAATTGTGTTTAGTATTTGTAGAAGTGCTATGAATAAATAATGAAGTCATAAGGAGGAGGAGGAATGTCAAATTGGAAGTTTAATTGGTAATTGATGAAGAATGTGTAGTAGGGCAGTGTATGTTTTAGCTTAGAACCTTAAGTGTGTGACTCCAATTGGTATGAGACCAATTGGAGGTGAAACTAAGCACAAAATGTGCCAACTTTCATGAAGGAAGCTTACCTAAATTCTGTCCACAAAGTGACATAAAAATTGACCAAATCCGGAATAGGTAAGTGCAGGCCAGAATTTTTGACCATATGAACAATAGTCATTAGGAGGACCATAACTCACTCAAACTAGGTCCAATTAATCTAAAATTTTTACCATGAATATTTTAGACATAGATCTACAATTCGTATGAAGACACCAAAGCCCAGAAATGGCCAGAACCAAGCCAAATAGCTTGTACAAGTTCGGGTACCAAAACTGGCCGAAGTGAAAATGACCTAAAAATGAACTAAGCCTACCATTTTAGTGCATTCTATCCAGCATTGGTGAATTGACCATATCTTGTTCTACATAACTCAGAATGACCTGAAATTTTAACCCGCGTGCAATAAGACATAGACCTACAAGTTTGTAGTTTGGAGTGAAACCCGAAAACTAAGGGAACTAGGTCGTCCGGCTAGGTCAAAATAGTATACCGAAATCCGATAAATTACAATAAAATGCAATACACTTGAAAATAAAATTAGTAACATATACCAACACTAAAGGGCTCTAAAATGTGACATATTGGGAACATAAAAATTAATTCACCTAGAGTGCATTAAAGATCAACATTATAGGTTGACTAATGAAATGAATTGAAGAGAATAGTATCAAGAAAATTTAGACATTGGATTTTATTGTTAGAAATAATTTAACTGAGTACTGAAACACTTTAAATTGTGTGTTTCAGTTGAAAAAGATATTGAGAAGCATAAGGAACATTGAGTCAAGGCCTAGGGGCGATTCAAATCAGGTTTGTGCACAACTAGTTTTTAACTTATTTTGTTCTGAATATTTCATATGATTAAATGACATATTTTTCTTATGTGTTATGTTTAACAAGCATTGGATTTAATTCAATGATTATTGAAATTGTTATAGTATGTATTAATTTAGCTTTGTGAAATGGTATTTCCACAAGTATTAAGCATTGTTGTGAATTGAATAAATTATGTTTTAAAAAATTGTGATAGAACATGTTTTAATTGTGATAGGCAATTTGCATGGAAAAATGCAAATTTATGATTTGAATTGTGATGAGCATAAAAATTATTGGATATTAGAATTGACTTTGAATCAAATTGTATTGTGATTTATGCTCATTAAAAGGACTGTGATATTGTTTTATATCTCACTATAGATGCTTGACTAGGTTATTATCTGTCTCTCTCATTTGTTGAGAAGACAATAGAGTTAGTTGTGTTTTGATTGCCATGGTACATGCACAGGCTTAGATTCTCCTCTTATTAGAGGTTAGATCTAAGTTCTTATTTGTTATGACCCTTTCGGAAGTTTCATTATTGTGATGTGTACTGTGCACGATGATTTGACCTCCCCGACCATAGGGACTTAGAATCTGATTCGACCTCCCAGACCATAGGGAGTTAGAATCAACCCGAAGATGACCCTTTCGGATTAATCTTGCATAGTTAGTGAGATAAAGAATGGTTTTTGAGATAAAGAATGGCTTTTAAGATGTATGGTTTTTGAGATAAAGAATGGCTTTTAAGATGTATGGTTTTTGAGATAAAGAATGGCTTTTGAGATAAAGAATAGTTTTCGAGATAAAGAATTGTTTTTGAAGAGTAAAGAATTGTGATTTTAATTATGATTTATGTATAATTGATTTTGTTAGAATTAATCTTTATTTCCAATAAATTGTTGGAATTACCTTAAATGGTTAGTTATGATTTGATAAATTGAATTTCGTGATCAAAGTCATTTTATACAAATGATTTATATTATTGGCAACGAATATTTTGAGTTCAAGAATTTGATAAGTATCCATATTTCCAAATTATTTGCTGTAATTTTTATTAAGGTATATTGTACTATGTTTTAAATTATAGTTATACACCACTGAGTTCACCACTCAGCGATAGCTTTGTATGCTGTCGCAGGTGAAAAGAGCATAGAGCAATTGAGTAAGCTTCTTTGAAGAGACATTCAGATCAGCTCCAGGTATGCCCATGTACACAGGTTTTAATGTATGCATGTAGTAATATGTATGTAAATTATTTGAGCAGTTGTATAAAAACTCTTGTAAAATATTTTGATATGTAATTAAATGTAAATTATTGTGATATAAATATTGAGTCTTGTAATCAATGAAATGTTCTTTATGATGAGATTGGTTTGAAAATGAATTGATTTGATTATTGAGATTTGAATTGTGAGTTGAAATGAAGTTATTGGAGTTGTATTTGAGAAAACATATTGGGAGTGTTTTACTTTTTAGGTTTGAAGAACTGTTTTCTCAAAACACAGCTGGCACTTTACTGAAATTTTGAAAAAAATTTTATAACACCAGATTTTAATCGATGATTTAAATTTCATGAAAATTGTTTTAAAATCCCTTGTAGTATATCTAATGGGTTATCGGTAGGTGAAGTATGGTATTTCATTAGGTGTACTACGGGATCATGTTACATCTTACGGGGGAGTAGGGTGTGACTTTCAAGGTTCAGGACAAGTTTTAAATTTCTTAGCCAATCAGATAGATTAGGTCCTGTCAACCTATTGCGATCAAGTATGCTTGCAAGGATATTGGATGGTGGTGGTTGTGGTGTGCTCATTACTATCAAAAAATTAACTGCAGAAAATAATCAGATTAATTAGTAAATGTATCATGTAATTAACTAAAATCATTATGGTCTTTTAATCAAATTGGTCCTCCCACTAACTTAGCGAATCCTACACTTCCAAAGTAGAAAACGAAAATCCTAGTTGGATGGATTTCTAGTGGGTGATTGAATTCTTATAATCCTATTGATCATCCTCAGGTACATCCCTTATTGGAATTACAATAAACTATAAGTGAGCAACTACTTGCCCATCACATCTCATGTGAGGTTCAATCCTTTACCTAGCCCCTAATGCTCAAAATCTCAGGTACATCCATTATTGACTTATCTTGCAATAGTTAAGTTGATCCCATTGAGCTAGTAAACATGCAAATAATTTTAATGTCCTCAGGTACATTCAATATTGGCCACCAAACCATTTACATATTTACAACATCTCATGCTTAACAATTATTCTTAGAAAATCTCTTAAATTAATTGCATCTTATGCAAGTATTTAAAATTTCTTAAAATAATTGCCTCAATGGAGGCCCATGTTATAATTACTTTAATTATAGTATTTACAACTTAATCTTTTGTTTGGAAGATTTTGTGGTCGTCCTAATTACTATTAAGGACTCACTTTGCACATTATCCAATTAGCATGCATATATCATATACTTGCATACATCTCATGCATTCATGGATAATAAAAAAATATGGTATGATCATGGACTTTCTAAGGGATTCAATTCTGAGCCACCAAGAATTGAATCAAGGCATTTCTAGGTGCATTTCATTCATTCATATTACAAGAGTTGCTGAAGGAGTACATAATCAACACTTGATCCTGAATTCCTCCCACTGGTCCCACCAATGGTATATTTAATTTGACATCCTTAATCGTCTTGCAATCCAATTACATAGTAATCATTGGCATACCAAGGCGAATTTACAAGAACTAAATAAATGAAATTACAACCCAAAAATATTACAACCTTTATAATACATGCCCAAAATAAATTAAAATAAATAAATTAATTTACAACCCAAAGAAACATAAAAGAAATAAATCCAATCACATTGGTATTTTACTGTCCATGATCATCCATCATGCATATCACTATTTAACAATTAAATAAAATATACATACTTAAATTAAATTGAATATCTCATATTCAACTTAAAAATTTAGATTTGAATATGATTCAAACACTAAAACATGTCACACCCTACTCCTCGTAAGATGTAACATGCTCCCGTAGTACACCTAATGAATTACCGTACTTCACCTACTGATAACCCATTAAATTTACTACAAGGGATTTTAAAACAATTTTCGTTCATCTTTAAATTGGTGGGTAAAATTTTCTCAAATATTAAAAACCTTTATTTAAAGTCAAAATATAAATCTAATTTTTAGATATTTAAAATCTTCGCAATTTTTATAAAAATTTCGGTAGAATATCGTTTGTATTTTGAGAAAATAGTTCTTCAAAACCTGAAAATAAAGACACTCCCAATATATTTCTCAATCACAACTCCATTATTCAATCTCATTTCACAAGCAACTCAATACACAGTTTAAATTAAATCAAACATTGAAACCTCTCATTAAGGTAACAAAATTAATATTTACATTCATGAGATCATAAAAAAATTTAATAGTGCAAAACTTTATAAATACATAAAATCTCAAGATAACCTTATAATAATTTGTATTTCATTACAATCCAAAAATATATTACAAAAGAGTTGGTACAACTGCTCAAAGTAAATTTCATTTTGTGTCTTACTGCTACACAAATAGATTACTGTTCCTTACTAAACTTTGAGCAAAAGATCCATTGCAATACCAGAACAACTATAAACCCCATATCGGAGACTGGATGACTTAACCCTATAAGTGTTATTTTTAAATTTTGACCATACTAAAATCTCTAGTCCCATAACAATTCTTGATGTACTGTAATTCATGCTAGGGTAACGGAGTCTTTAACTCTCACTACCTTGCAATCATGATCTTTTGATATTCTAATTATAGAGTTTTAAATCCCGAATTAGGATTTTCAAACTCAGTTCTAGTAATAAAACTCTATTCTGGTATATTTGTACCAGAGCGAAAGTCATTTATAACTATTCTTATCCTTATGTACTATTGGGTAGTACGTAGCTCTACACAATAAATCTCAAGTCAGTACTGTAATCTGCAGCTTACAGCATAAACATAAAAAACATTGCATAGTTACTACGATGCATCCCAATAGATCAACCTTCCTATGTCTTATTTCTTTCAAATCCATTAATATCTTAGACTTATTTTGATTATGGTACTTACTGACATCTATCAACAGTAATACCTTTACTTCCATCTAGGGCAGATATATTGCTATAACTTACTTTTTGGTCCTCTTGCCTTACCTAATTAGGCTTACTAATTAACTTTATAATTTATCATAGTCTAGGAGATGTCTCTCACTAGAAACTTTTTCAAAATTAATTCCAATCATGCTTATTATAGCAATTCTTATCCTAAAAGACTAATTACTAACACATTAAAACTT
This sequence comes from Hevea brasiliensis, assembly GCF_030052815.1. Lineage (NCBI taxonomy): Eukaryota > Viridiplantae > Streptophyta > Magnoliopsida > Malpighiales > Euphorbiaceae > Hevea > Hevea brasiliensis. The sequence goes on along the minus strand of NC_079504.1, from coordinate 89,722,272 downwards.
ATCTCCATGCAAGGGAATAGCAGTAGAACATATAATTTTAGCATTAGCATATAAACAAGTAGAGCCGGAATCAAATAGTACATAATTATTTCTTTCACAAGTTAAGAACATACCGACAACTACATCTGAAGTCTCTGCTTCTTCCCCTCGATGCATGGCATTCCCTCTTTCTAATGTATTCCTTTGCTTGAGTTGGTCTATTGTGCGAGGATTACCCAAAGTGTTGTCTCTACTTCTACCTCTGCCCCTACTAACTATTAATGAGCCTCTAAAATCAAAATCTTAAACTGATTCCTCTGGTGTAGTATGTGGCATAAATCGATGTGCGCTAGTACAATCTCGGGCAAAATGTCCAATTCCACCACAATTAAAGCAGTCTCCAGTGACCCCATGGCAAATACCCCCATGAAATTTTCCACAAATGCCACAGATACGGATAGGGTAGGAACTTTTGGTTCTTTAACGAACGGTTCTTGATTGCTTCCGCCCTGAAGATCTGCCTCTGTCATACTTAGGAGCTTGGGGTCCCTCAAAATCTTTTCTCTTTCCCAAATTACTACTCGAACTTTGACCGATGGGTTTCCCACTTTTCTCTTTTTCATGCTGTTCTTGAGGGGGTTGGGTTTGTACTTGGGCCTGGGCTGATAGATTATCAGCCATTTGCTGAAAGAACATGGCCATCTGCTGAGCCATTTGTGCAGTAATTTGTATAGGAGGGACTGGTGCAGTTGGACCTCCAATGCTCTACGAAACTGGGGCCTCTCCTTGTACGTTAGCTGTATCAGACTGCTCTACCATTTTACTGAAGGAACGGAAGCGTGAAAAACACAAGATTATACCATTGAATTCAAAATTTTTCACCTAGGGTCACATGCATCATGCAAGATTTATTTTTATCTATTTGATTTCAATGATAAACAACATATTAAAAATCTTTTAATATGTTTTTGGATCTGTATTTGCCATTTAAGATTTTAAAATTAATCAGATTAATTTTAGAACCCTAGATTAAATCAAGAACGATTACACTAACCTCTTGATGTGCTGCAGCGTGTCTGCGCCTTTGAGATTCGTCTTCAGGATACCAGATGTTGTCCCTCTAGCTTGTCCACACCAAGAACACCTATGGCAGCCCTTGAACAGCTTCTAAAGCCTTTTCTATTAATTAGAAATTCAATTTCCACCTTTTAAGAGATTAGAGATGTAAACAGGACACTAGAAACAATTTCTAGTGTTCTTAATTCAAGAGATTGATGGCTAATCTCTTTGAATTGATGAGAGATGAAGAAGAATAGCTGGAGAGGCTCAAAGTGGCGTGACAAATGAGAGGAGAGGCTGCTGGTTCTTTTTTCTTTTCATAACCACACTTAAATAGCTAGGTTAACACATTAAACCCTTGCCACTTGTCACCCTTTGATTAGCTCTAGGTTTAAGTGACCCAATCACATTGTGCCAAGTGTCAAACTTATATTTAATCTTGATTTTAATCATCTTACATGATTAAAAAAACATTTGGCAAGCTTATGTGTAATCCCATGTGTCACCATCTCATGGTGCCACGTGTCACACTGTGAAATGACCAAAATGCCCCTGTGTCTTAATTTTGAGTTCTTAACCCAAAATAATTATTTTCTTCTTCTAATTAATTTATATCAAATATAAATTAATTAATTAATCTCTATTAATTAATTTCTCATCAATTAAATTCATATTTAAACACTTTAAATATAAATTTAATTTATACTACACATCCAATAATCTAGATTTGGTTTCAAGTCATGCTAGGGACTTTGCAATTTAATTGCAAACCAAACCTATTTAATTAATCAATTAAACTCTTTAATTAATTAATTAAATCATATTTAAATAGGTGATAACTTGTGTATGTGTGTGACTTACTAGGCTCATCACTAATTAGCAATGAGAAATGATATCAACTCTTAATATCATCAGAACTCTTTCTTACCATAAATGATTTCTCTAAATCATTTTATGAACCTCATAGACCATGGTTAACACCTAGCATAGCATGCCATGGCCACCCAATTAGTAATAAGGTTTACCTTAAATGAACCTATAATCATATGTTACCATGCACTAGAATCTCTCTGTTACAAAATCCCAACTCAAGCTGGAGTCATGGTTTATGTCAAACTCCATTTGCTATGAATATTATATTCTCTTTTAATTCCAGTTCTTGATTAAAAAGATTTTCTCATCAGAAACTCTTTTTTGAATAAATCTATCTGTCCTGGCCAGGAACTTGAAACATCAAGAACAATTAAATGAACATAGGATTTTATCTCTATTTACTTAGAGGAACAGATTCCATCTTGATCAACACCTACCTCCATATATAACTAGTAGGAGCCAACACATGCCCATATACCCATACATAGTACAAGTATGAAAGCAGTATCAAACTCAAACTACCTATATACAAGATAACTGTGCTATCTCAGGTCTAAAGATTATATGCACTGATATGATTTATGACAAAACATTAACAAGAGTAAACTCCATGTGCTTGTCATAAGCGTCACTGGTTCGGCCTACTTATCTTTTATAAGTGCCTATCATGTTTGTTATATGGCATGAGACTCACCATTCCATCTTATTTATATCTCATATAAATAACTTGGGAACAAACATGAATACAATCTTTCTGGATAAGTCATGTCCTTATTATGAAGTATCCTCGATTGTGAACCTATTTATGATACTTCGTGCTAGAAATATTATCACTCATATTCTTAACAACTTAAGAATAATATTTCTAACAAAATATCAATGGACCTTTTCTAATTCACATAAATATATTATGTAAACGGAAAAGTGGAAATGCCTTTATTAATAAAAATATGTACAAGATACATACTAAATGATATGCTCTAGGGCATACTACTAACAATCTCCCACTAGCACTAGAGCCATTCATTACAATATCTTAGACCTATCTTCTCAAGATGTCGGTCTAACTGAGATTATGACAAAGGCTTAGTGAATGGATCAGCTGGTTTTTTTTTTAGCTGATGTTATATTTTCTGCATGGCTATATTGCCTTGCCCAACTATATCCCTGATAATATGGTAGTGCCTTTCTATGTGTTTGGATTTTGGGTGAGACCTTAGTTCCTTAGCCTACATGACTGCTCCATTGTTGTCACAGTGTAGTGGAACTGCTGACTTAATGGAAGGAACTACTATAAGTTACATTCGAACTTCTTTATCCAAAGCGACTTCCTTTGCGGCATCGATGCAGCAATATACTCACCTCGATGAGTGGAATCTGCAATGCGTGCTCTGTTTGGAACTCTTCCAACCGATCGCACCTCCATTACAAATGAACACATATCCGACGTAGACTTTCTATCATCGATATCCGCTTGGAAATCGAATCGGTATAACCATCCAATTGCAAGTCTCCACCTCCATAAATCAAGAATAAATCCTTAGTTCTTCTCAAGTACTTAAGGATATTCTTGTGACTATCCATGTTCCAAACTGGATTGGATTGATACCGCTAGTCAAACTAACGACATATGCGATATCAGGCCTAGTACACAACATTGCATACATTAAACTTCCAATAGCCAAGCATATGGAATCTCGCCATCTTATCTCTTTCTTCAGGTGTCTTTGGAGACATCTCTTTAGAAATATGGATACCATGTCTCACTGGTAACAATCCTCTCTTGGAATCAAGCATGTTAAACCTCTTTAACACCTTTTCCAAGTATAGACTTTGGGATAAACCAATTATTCTTTTCACTCTATCTCTATAGATGCGAATCCCAAGAATATAGGTTGCCTCCCCTAAGTCTTTCATGGAGAATGTATTTGACAACCATACCTTTATAGTCGTCAACATACCTGTATCATTACCCATCAACAGTATGTCATCCACATATAAGACAAGGAAAGTGATATCACTGTCACTAACCTTCTTATATACACATGGCTCATCCTCATTTTGATAAAACCAAAGGATTTAATGGCTTCATCAAAACGGATGTTCCAACTCCTCGAAGCTTGTTTCAACCCATAAATGGATCGCTTTAGCTTGCATACCTTGGAACCATCTTGGGATTCAAATCCCCTAGGTTGTTCCATGAAAATGTTTTCTTCAATGTATCCATTGAGAAAAGCTATTTTGACATCCATCTGCCAAATCTCATAATCATAGTATGCAGCTATTGCTAATAAAATCCTAATTGATTTAAGCATGGCAACAGGCGAGAAAGTCTCCTCATAGTCGATTCCTTGCCATTGGCGAAACCCTTTCGCTACTAGCCTTGCTTTATAGGTCTCTACCTTTCCATCAGAACCAATTTTCTTCTTGAAAACCCATTTGTTCCCTATAGGTACAATACCTTCAGGTGGGTCAACAAGATCCCAAACTTGATTCTTATACATGGAATCAATCTCGGATTTCATAGCATCAATCCATTTTGAAGAGTCTATATCTGATATAGCTTCTTCATAGGTAAGTGGATCATCTCCATGATCTACTTCTTCATGAGTAGACAACTCTTGTTCTTCTTCATGAAGAAAACCATATCTCACTGGTGGGTGAGACACCAGTTGTTCTACGAGGAACAGTGTAGATGTTTCATCAATGGGTATAGGTTGACTAGATGGATTTATATCCATCTGATCTGTTGGTTGGTCAGAATTCTCCAATTCTAACTCTATTTGCCTTCCTTTGCCTCCTTCTTGAACAAATTGTTGTTCAAGAAATGTGGCATCTCTACTTATCACAACTTTTGTGAAGTAGGCAAATAAAATAATATCCAAAACTATCTTTTGGATATCCAACAAATCGACCTTTTTCTGATCTGGTCTCCAATTTATCAGTGTTTAGCTTTTTGATATAAGTGGATGACCCCAAATCTTAACATGCTTAAGACTTGGTTTTCTTCCATGCCATATCTCATAAGGTGTGGAAGAAACTGATTTTGATGGAATCCTATTCGAATATACAAAGTGATTCTAATGCAAATCCCAAAAGAAGATTGGCATATCAAGATAGCTCATCATACTACGTACCATATCCAATAGGGTACGATTTCTCCTTCGGATGCACCATTCATTGTGGCGTTCTGGAGGAGTCGGCTAAGAAACAATGCCATGCTCTCTCAAGTATTCATCAAATTCGACTCAAATATTCACCTCCACGATCTGATCGAAGAGCTTTAATACTCTTTCCTGTTTGATTTTCTACTTCAGATTTAAATTCTTTGAACTTTTCAAAAGATTAATGTTTGTATTTCATCAAATACAAATACCCAAACCTTGATTTATCATCAGTAAAGGTAATAAAATAATGAAAGCCCCCTCTAGCCATTTCTTTAAATGGACCACATACATCACTATGTATTAGCTCCAAAATATTTTCAACTCTTAGCCCCTGTCCAACAAAGGGTGATCTAGTCGTTTTGCTCTGAAGGCAAAATTCACAAGTTGGAGTAGGCTCAGAGTCCAATAAGGATAGAATCCCCATTTTCTCTAATTTTGTAATCCTATCTTCTGCAACATGGCATAACCTTAAGTGCCAAATATATTTTGAACTTGAGTTGGTTTTCACCACGGCATTGCATTCATTTAGATTGATATACTCTGGCCAGTGGAAACACTTTCTTACTGGCAATGGAAACACTTTCCTATTGGCAATGGAAACACTTTCCTGTTGGCAGTGGAAACACTTTCCTTTGCCTTCATCAGCTTTAGTCTTCCTTTTCTGTTTAGCTATTTTCTTAGAAGGACCAGGAATCTGAGGTTTCTTTTTCTTATTGCCCTTCTTCTTGTTGGACTTTCCAGTAGAAGAAGATACAACCAAAGCTACCTCTTTTCCTTTATTGCCTGGCATATTCTTTTGGGCAATAACCAGCATGTTGAGTAAACCAGCTAAGGTGCATTCCTGTCTAGTCATATGGAAATTTGTCACAAAATTCCCAAAAGACTCAGGAAGGGACTGAAGGATCAAATCCGTCTGTAGATGGAAATCCATGTTAAAGTCAAGATGTTCCAATTGCTCAATCATCCGAATCATCTTGTGGACATGATCCCCAACATTCTGTCCCTCAGACTTCCTCATACGGAATAGCTGTCTAGATATCTCATACCTAGCATTCCTGATGTGCTCACAATACAACTCTTATAGGTGAAGGAGGATCTCACTCGCACTCTGCATGTTCTCATGTTGCTTCTGTAACTCATTACTCATGGAAGCAAACATGTAACACTTAGCTCTCATATCATGCTCCTTCCATTTGTCCAAAGTTTCATGTTCCTCTTGTGTGGCCTCTGGAGGTAAGGGACCAGGAACATTTGAATCTAGAACATATCCTATATGTTCAAGGTTCAGGACAAGTTTCAAATTTCTTAGCCAATCGCATGATTAGGTCTTGTCAACCTATTGTGATCAAGTATGCTTGCAAGGATATTGGATGGTGGTGGTTATTTTGTGCTCTTTTTATCGAGAAAATTAAGCTGAGAAAATAACCAGATTAATTAGTAAATGTATCATGTAATTAACCAAAATGATTATGGTCTTTTAATCAAATTGGTCCTCCCACTAACTTAGCGAATCCTACACTTCCAAAGTAAACGAAATCCTAGTTGGATGGATTTCTAGTGGGTGATTGAATTCTTATAATTCTATTGATCATCCTCAGGTACATCCATTATTGGAATTACAATAAACTATAAGTGAGCAACTCCTTGCCCATCACATCTCATGTGAGGTTCAATCCTTTACCTAGCCCCTAATGCTCAAAATCTCAGGTACATCCATTATTGACTTATCTTGCATTAGTTAAGTTGATCCCATTGAGCCAGTAATTATGCAAATAATTTTAATGTCCTCAGGTACATCCAATATTGGCCACCAAACCATTTATATATTTACAACATCTCATGTTTAACAATTATTCTTAAGAAAATCTCTTAAATTAATTGCATCTCATGCAACTATTTAAAATTTCTTAAAATAATTGCCCCAATGGAGGGCTTATGTTATAATTACTTTAATTATAGTATTTCCAACTTAATCATTTGTTTGGAAGATTTTATAGCCATCCTAATTACTATTAAGGTCTCACTTTGCACATTATCCATTTAGCATGCATATATCATATAAATGCATACATTCCTATACATCTCATGCATTCATGGATAAGCAGTAAATATGGTATGATCATGGACTTTCTAAGGGATTCAATTCTGAGCCACCAAGAATTGAATCAGGGCATTCCTAGGTGCATTTCATTCATTCATTTTACAAGAGTTGCTGAAGGAGTACATAATCAACACTTGATCTTGAATTCCTCCCACTGGTCCCACCAATGCTTTTGACCTCCTTGAACTTCTTGCAATCCAATATTACAAAGTAATCCTTGGCATACCAAGGCAAATTTACAAGAACTTAAATAAATGAAATTACAACCCAAAAAATATTACAAACTTAATAATACATGCCCAAAATAAATTAAAATAAATTAATTAATTTACAATCCCAAAGAAACATAAAAGAAATAAATCCAATCACATTGGTCTTTTATAGTCCATGATCATCCATCATGCATATCACTATTTAACAATTAAATAAAACATACATACTTAAATTAAATTGAATATCTCATATTCAACTTAAAAATCTAGATTTGAATATGATTCAAATAAATTTAAAAATTCAGATTTGAATCTCATTCAAACAAATTTAAAAATTCAGATTTGAATCACATTCAAACAACTTCAAAAATTCAGATTTGAATCACATTTAAACATTTTTTAAAAAATCAGATCTGAATTTTATTGAATCAATTTTAAAAAATCAGATTTAAATATGATTCAAACAACTTTAAAAATTCAGATTTGAATCACATTCAAACAACTTTTAAAATTCAGATTTGAATCACATTCAAACAATTTTTTAAAATTCTGATTTGAATCATAATTTAATTGTATGATTAAAAAAACTAATTAAACACTTTAATTAGTCAAAGAATAGGCCTTAGATCATACAACAATTGCAGAATTAAAAGTCAAACCTTAAACCACCCATGGAACCATTGTTCCCGCCACCAATGGTGGCTTCACCATGTGTGCCGCCACACCTCTTGATCCAACCAGCAATAGATCAATCATCTCATGATCAAATCACACAATTAAATCATATAATAAACAATCTAAATGGCAAATAGTGGCTCTGATACCAATTGAAGGAACGGAAGCGTGAAAAACACAAGATTATACCATTGAATTCAAAAATTTTCACCTAGGGTCACATGCATCATGCAAGAATTATTTTTATCTATTTGATTTCAATGATAAACAACATATTAAAACTCTTTTAATATGTTTTTGGATCTGTATTTGCCATTTAAGATTTTAAAATTAATCAGATTAATTTTAGAACCCTAGATTAAATCAAGAACGATTACACTAACCTCTTGATGTGCTGCAGCGTGTCTGCGCCTTTGAGATTCGTCTTCAGGACACCAGATGTTGTCCCTCTAGCTTGTCCACACCAAGAACACCTATGGCAGCCCTTGAACAGCTTCTAAAGCCTTTTCTATTAATTAGAAATTCAATTTCTGCCTTTTAAGAGATTAGAGATGTAAACAGGACACTAGAAACAATTTCTAGTGTTCTTAATTCAAGAGATTGATGGCTAATCTCTTTGAATTGATGAGAGATGAAGAAGAATAGCTGGAGAGGCTCAAAGTGGCATGACAAATGAGAGGAGAGGCTGCTGGTTCTTTTTTCTTTTCATAACCATACTTAAATAGCTAGGTTAACACATTAAACCCTTGCCACTTGTCACCCTTTGATTAGCTCTAGGTTTAAGTGACCCAATCACATTGTGCCAAGTGTCAAACCTATATTTAATCTTGATTTTAATCATCTTACATGATTAAAAAAACATTTGGCAAGCTTATGTGTAATCCCATGTGTCACCATATCATGGTGCCACGTGTCACACTGTGAAATGACCAAAATGCCCCTGTGTCTTAATTTTGAGTTCTTAACCCAAAATAATTATTTTCTTCTTCTAATTAATTTATATCAAATATAAATTAATTAATTAATCTCTATTAATTAATTTCTCATCAATTAAATTCATATTTAAACACTTTAAATATAAATTTAATTTATACTACACATCCAATAATCTAGATTTGGTTTCAAGTCATGCTAGGGACTTTGCAATTTAATTGCAAACCAAACCTATTTAATTAATCAATTAAACTCTTTAATTAATTAATTAAATCATATTTAAATAGGTGATAACTTGTGTATGTGTGTGACTTACTAGGCTCATCACTAATTGGCAATGAGAAATGATATCAATTCTTAATATAATCAGAACTCTTTCTTACCATAAATGATTTCTCTAAATCATTTTATGAACCTCATAGACCATGGTTAACACCTAGCATAGCATGCCATGGCCACCCAACTAGTAATAAGGTTTACCTTAAATGAACCTATAATCATATGTTACTATGCACTAGAATCTCTCTGTTACAAAATCCCAACTCAAGCTGGAGTCATGGTTTATGTCAAACTCCATTTGCTATGAATATTATGTTCTATTTTAATTCCAGTTCTTGATTAAAAAGATTTTCTCATCAGAAACTCTTTTCTGAATAAATCTATCTGTCCTGGCCAGGAACTTGAAACATCAAGAACAATTAAATGAACATAGGATTTTATCTCTATTTACTTAGAGGAACAGATTCCATCTTGATCAACACCTACCTCCATATATAACTAGTAGGAGCCAACACATGCCCATATACCCATACATAGTACAAGTATGAAAGCGATCAAACTCAAACTACCTATATACAAGATAATTGTGCTATCTCATGTCTAAAGATTATATGCACTGATATGATTTATGACAAAACATTGACAAGAGTAAACTCCATGTGCTTGTCATAAGCGTCACTGGTTCGGCCTACTTATCATTTATAAGTGCCTATCATGTTTGTTATATGGCATGAGACTCACCATTCCATCTTATTTATATCTCATATAAATAACTTGGGAACAAACATGAATATAATCTTTCTGGATAAGTCATGTCCTTATTATGAAGTATCCTCTATTGTGAACCTATTTATGATACTTCGTGCTAGAAATATTGTCACTCATATTCTTAACAACTTAAGAATAATATTTCTAATAAAATATCAATGGACCTTTTCTATTACACATAAATATATTATGTAAACGGAAAAGTGGAAATGCCTTTATTAATAAAAATATGTACAAGATACATACTAAATGATATGCTCTAGGGCATACTACTAACATTTATCCCCCTTGTCCATATCTATTCACAGGATTTTTTTTTCTATTTCCTGTACAACCAACACGAGGAGATTTCTCTCTGTTGGTTCATATTTATTATGATGTAAATGTACTATATGTATCAAACATTCGAGCAGTTGTACTTATCGAAAAATATTTCAAATTCATAGTTCAAAATTTACTTTAAAACCTTTGCTCTGATACCACTAAAACATATCACACCCTACTCCTCGTAAGATGTAACATGCTCCCGTAGTACACCTAATGAATTACCATACTTCGCCTATCGATAACCCATTAAATATACTACAAGGGATTTTAAAACAATTTTAGTTCATCTTTAAATTGGTGGGTAAAATTTTCTCCAATATTAAAAACCTTTATTTAAAGTCCAAACATAAATTTAATTTTTAGATCTTTAAAATCTCCACAATTTTTACAAAAATTTCAGTAGAGTGCTGTCTGTATTTTGAGAAAACAGTTCTTCAAAACCTGAAAATAAGGACACTCCTAATATATTTCTCAATCACAACTCCATTATTCAATCTCATTTCACAATCAACACAAGCAACTCAATACACAGTTTAAATTAAATCAAACATTGAAACCTCTTATTAAGGTAACAAAATTAATATTTACATTCATGGGATCATAAAAAAATTTAGTAGTGCAAAACTTTGTAATACATAAAATCTCAAGATAACCTTATAATAATTTGTATTTCATTACAATCCAAAAATATATTACAAAAGAGTTGGTACAACTGCTCAAAGTAAATTTCATACATACAATTACAGAATTACATCAAAATCTAAAGTACAAGGGTATACCTATAATATACTTGAAGATAGTCTCACTATGCCTTTTAGTAATCTTCCTCAGCTACTTTATATTTTCTTTTACCTGCGACAGCATACAAAGCTATCGCTGAGTGGTGAACTCAGTGGTGCACAAACTAATAATTTAAAACTTAATACAAGTTATGCTTGACAATTCATAACAAATAAAAATTTAAAATTTCTAAATTCTTCAAAATTCATACCATTCAGAAATCAATATTTTCATTCATGCAAATTATTCATTTGAATAACATTTTGATCAAATAGTAACTATTTATCTACATTTCTTTTAAATCCCGAAATAATACAAAAATATTTTGAGTCACTGACAAATTATTTATTTCAACCACAATTTATCAAACTATGCATAATTTAAAGGGCATTGCCAACAATTCACACAGTTGAACCCATGACCCAAAATTCAAATAGATGCTGTGTTGTGCACCACGACATTTCACACTCTCCCAATAACCGAAGCTAAAAGGGAGGAACAAAGACTAGCTAGTATATATGAGTACTCATTCAAATTCTTCCCCAACTGGCAAGCCATAGAGGAAGGAACTTGCCCCATCTAGTGGAGGAGATATCTCACTAGACATGCTAATGAGAATTCACAACATATTTTGCCATGTCAACTGTGATTTCAAATCATATTCAAAACAATTTCTATTTACAAAGTGTTTACAAATCATTAACATATTTAATCATCATAAATTCATGCTCAAGGTTGGCAACACATCAAACTTAAAATTTACAATCCTCAAAACCATGCAATAAATCCTTAAATGCATAAAAAAAAGTTTACATTTAATTTATACAATTTCATTCAACAAATTAAAATCCTCAACACAACAAAATTATAAATCATAAAATAAACTTATTCAAATCAATTTAGAAGTGAAAAGTAACAAAATAGTTAGTTGTACACAAACCTTAAGCGAGTCGCCTCTTGGCCTTGACTCGATTCCTCGAGTTCTTTCCCGGTGTTCTTTTCAGCTGAAACACATAGTTTCACAGTGTTTCAGTATCATAACTCATCGTAAATCCAAAAATAAATTCAAATTCACTTATACCTAGCTTTAATATGCTAAACTTGACGTTCTTCAAAATTTGTGTTTCGAGGTTACTATTCACTATACTATTCAAGTCAATTTATTGACTTTCTAAGGCTTAATAGGTATAGAAATTCCAACTTCACCCACATACCACATTTTGGTTACTAAATTTGTTGGTTTTGGTTGTTTACTCAAATTCTAAGTCTTTTAGGCAAATTTGCAAATTTTCAGTTTTGGTATCTTAAGTTGCACTATTCCATTGGTCATTTTTCTGTTAGAATTTGATAAAACTTTCTTCATAGAAAATGTTCCCTATTCTCTTAACTTTATTCTCCTTTTTGAATCACTCCATTTGAAGTTTTTTAGCTCAAGTTATAGCCATTTGAATCATGGCTGCCGGATTGGACTTAACCCAGATTTCTGGGCACCAAACTAGTTCGGGCAGTTTTAGGTCACCAAATTTGGGTGGCCAAGTGACTTGGTTAAGGGCATAATTTGGGTTTGTGTTCTTCATAAAAGTTTTAGGTCTATATCTCAGCTGTCCACTGGTAAAATTTCAGGTCATTTAGACCTACCTAGCCCAAGTTATGGCCAAACTATTCATTTGGTCATTTTGTACAAGTCAGACTGCATAAATCCGGATTTGGTCAATTTGTTCACTAGGTTTTGGTCACTTTTTGGGCATGATTCCTAAATGAAAATTGTGTCATTTTGTGTCTATTTTCATTCCCAATTGGTCTCACACCAATTGGACTTGTAAATTTTCATTTTTGGTCCCTCAAAGGGACCTTGGTCCTACTGCCTACAGCATAACCACATTGAATCTGAATTTAAACTCAACTCCATCACTTCCAACACACTTCATTTGGTCACAAATAACCATTTCTCACCTCAAACCAAGTCCAACACACCATTTAACACATTCTCACATTTTTGTCTTCTAAACCCTAGGTGCCAAACCCTAACTTACACAATTCATTCAATTAATGAATTTAAAGTAAATAATCAACATCTATACACTTAATTCATCTCAAATAATCATTCAAAATCATCAAACTCATTCATATCAAACCGTAACACAAGCTGGCCAAAATTTCCTTTTTTGGTCCCCCAATAATTGTTTTCTATTTGATTTTACACAATTTCTAAGTTATTTTCACTTGTTTAATGTTAATTCTATAAGCATAAATCAATTTATGTTAGGAGAGAGATTTACCTCATATGGAGCTTTTCAATTCTCTAATTTTTCTTTTCCTTCTTGCTCCCAAAGAGTTTATCTAGGTCTAAGGGTGTGATTTAGTGTTGGGATTTGAGGGATTTAATTGTTTTCTATTTAATTTTACACAATTTCTAAGTTATTTTCACTTGTTTAATGTTAATTCTATAAGCATAAATCAATTTAAGTTAGGAGAGATATTTACCTCATATGGAGCTTTTCAATTCTCCAATTTTTCTTTTCCTTCTTGCTCCCAAAGAGTTTATCTAGGTCTAAGGGTGACATTTAGTGTTGGGATTTGAGGGATTTATGGAAGGGAACCAAAGAAATTTAAGCTTTTTATTCTTTAACAATGGTGGAAGATGAAGGAAGAGAGGGAGATGAGAAAGTGACGGAAAAGTGGAAATGAAAGATAACAATTTTTTTTTATGTGTATTTATCTCTTAATTTGACTTAGTCAAATTAAGTAATTAAATTAAAATTAAATATGAAGTCATGCATGATGTCATCTTGATGAGGTCATTAATTTATTTTCCTTTCTTTTTCATTTATTTTTCTATTAGTTCTTTAATTAAATTCTTAATCCCAAAATTTTCTTTTCTCAAATTTTATTTGACAGTCAGGTCAAGAGTCAGCTCTAGGGATCAATTGACCAAATTGCCCCTCTCCGGTTCGACCCGGTTTGTAAATAATTCAATATTTTTTCCGGCTTCCTGACCTAATTATTTGATTGGCTTAACAATTCTTTTTCGTGATTTTCTCTTTTCCACTGTGTTTGCAATAGTCCTAAGGACCGTGGCGTCACATTTTTCGGTTCGAAATTTGAGTTACGATTGACCTCGCAGTCATTTCCCGAGAAAGTCACCCATCACTGTGACTCTCCACTCATTTAACCTTTTATGTTATGTTTTTCTTATTTTTACTTTTTTATCTGGTAATCACTATTTATTTTCAATCAGGGCTTTTCTAGGTGTCTTAAACACAGTTCTAATCCTTTTAATTGTCCGGACCAATACCGGTCACCGGAATAGTGAAATACACCAGACTATGCAAATAGGGGTGTTACAATTCAAACAAATTTAAAAATTCCGATTTGAATCACATTCAAACAAATTTAAAAATTCATATTTGAATCACATTCAAACAAATTTAAAAATTCAGGTTTGAATTAAAATTTAATTGTGTGATTAAAACTCCTAATTAAACACTTTAACTAAACATGGGCCTAATTATGGGCCTTTGAAACCAAGCCCATAAACAAGCCCAAAACCAAGCGCATGGTTGGATGCACCAAACCATGTGCACCAATGGAGTTCATCTCCATACCGCCTCCTATTCCTTGCAACCAGCAATGAATCAATCATTTCATGATCAAATCACACAATTAAATCATATAATCAACAATTTAAATGGCAAATATAGTGGCTCTGATACCAATTGAAGGAGCAGAAGCATGAAAAACATAAGTTTAGATCATTGAATTCAAAATTTTTTCTTCTAGGGTCACATGCATCATGCAAGATTTATTTTTATCTATTTGATTTCAATGATAAATAGCATACTAAAACACTTTAATATATTTTTGGATCTACATTTGCTATTTAAAATTTTAGAATTAACAGATTAATTCAATAGAATCCTAGATTAGATCAAGAATAAGTGCACTAACCTTTCAATACGCCGCAGTTGTGTTTGGCACCTTTGGGATGAGCCTAGGACACCAGATGTTGTCCCTCTAGCTTGTCCACACCAAGATCACCAATGGCAGCCCCTAGAACAGCTTTTCAAGCCTTTCCAATCAATTAGAAATTCAGGTTTTTCCTTTAGAGAGATTATAGATGTATACAAGACACTAGAAATGATTTCTAGTATTTTTAATTCAAGAGAATTTTGGCAAATCTCTTTGAATTGATGAGAGATGAAGAAGAAGAGAGGAAGAGCACTCCAAGGGTGGTGACACCTATGAAAAACAGTGGCTTATATTTTTTACTCTTTCATAACAACACATTATATAGCTAGGTCACCACTTAAAACCCTTACCACATGTCACCTTCTGATTAGCTCTTAGTTTAATTGACCCAGTCACATTGTGCCAAATGTCAAACTTAGATTTAATCTTGATTTTGATCATCTTACATGATTAAAAGACAATTGGCAAGCTTATGTGTAGTGCCATGTGTCACCATCTCATGGTGTCACATGACACCCTGTGAAATAACCAAAATACCCTTGTGTCTTAATTTTGAGTTCTCAACCCAAAATAATTATTTCTCTTCTTTTAATCAATTTATATCAAATATAAATTAATTAATTAATCTCTATTAATTAATTTCTCATAATTAAATTCATATTTAAACACTTTAAATATAAATTTAACTTACACTATACATCCAATAACCTAGATTTGGTTTTAAGCCATGCTAGGGACTTTGCATTCTAATTGCAAACCAAACCTATTTAATTAATCAATTAAACACTTTAACTAATTAATTAAATCACATTTACCTTGGTGATTACTTGTGTATGTGTGTGACTCACTAGGCTCATCACTAATTGGCAATGAGATATGATATTAACTTTTAATATCATCAGAACTCTTTCTTATCATAAATAATTTCTCTAAATCATTTTAGGCGGCTCATATACTATGGTTAACACCTTGCATAGCATGCCATAGTCACCCAATGTAACATCCTAAATTTCGTAGTCCGTACGTCCTGCTGTCTCGACAGCTAATGTCTGCCCCGAAAAGTCGGAATGTCTGAAACTATACTGTAATGATAGTGATGAAGTATAAAATAATGAAAAATATGATAAGAAAAATTAAGGAAAAAATAAAAGAGATAAAATGTGACTAAGTTAAACGAGCCGAACCCATAGCGATGGGTGACCACACTGGGAAGTTATGGCGATCACCGTTGACTAGCCCTGGACTACGGGAAACCTGGGAAAATATTTTCGGGACATAATTAAATGTCTACTGAGGTATAATTGACATTGAAAATGTCAAAGAAAAATTAGTAAGTCAGTACAAATAAAAACAAAAATTTAGGAAAATCGGCGAGACAAGGATTAAATCGGTTGTAACACCCCAAAGTTCGGTAGTGCGTTCTGCTGTTCCGGTGACTAGTGTTGTCCGGACAGCTAGGATGCCTAGAACTACACTTCGATATGAGTGAGAAGACATAAAATAATGAAATACAAGAAAAACAAAGGAAAAATAATAGCAAAGAAATGTGATCAAGTTAAGCGAGCCGGGAATCCTAGCGATGGGTGACCGCACCAGGAAGTCACGGCGTGGACCGTTGACTAGCCCTGGACTGCGGGGAACCCTAGAAAATATTTGTAGGACTTAAATAGACCCTTATTGAAGAATAAATATCAATAGAAAGATCAAAGAAAAATTAAATAATTAGTACAAAGAAAAGTGAGAAATCGAAAAACAGACAAAACCCGGTATTACCGAAAAATCGGGAATGCCACCCGAACAGGGGCATTATGGTCATTTGACACCCCGAATTGTCTTTTGACCTAAATGTCCATTAAAAATAAATAATATTACACTTAGAAAATGAAATGAAAAAAAGAAATGTGATCAAGTTAAGCGAGCCGGGAATCCTAGCGATGGGTGACCGCACCAGGAAGTCACGGCGTGGACAGTTGACTAGCCCTGGACTGCGGGGAACCCTAGAAAATATTTGTAGGACTTAAATAGACCCTTATTGAAGAATAAATATCAATAGAAAGATCAAAGAAAAATTAAATAATTAGTACAAAGAAAAGTGAGAAATCGAAAAACAGACAAAACCCAGATATTAGAAAAATCGGAATGCCACGACAGAGGGCATTATGGTCATTTGACACCCCGAATTGTCTTTTGACCTAAATGTCCATTAAAAATAAATAATATTACACTTAGAAAATGAAATGAAAAATTAATTTGTTGGTACATAAAGTAAATAGCCAAAAATGGAGTGAAAAATGTGTAAATAACACATTTAAGCATTATTATATAATTAAATGAGTAAGTGGACCACTAAAGGATTAAATTAAACATAAAATGTGGCTGATGTAAGGCCACTATACCCATCAGAATGTTCATCTTCCTCATTTCATAAACATTGCCGTGAAAGGAGGTGAGAGGAACTCCATAGCCATTTTT
Organism: Hevea brasiliensis; assembly: GCF_030052815.1. Taxonomy (NCBI): domain Eukaryota; kingdom Viridiplantae; phylum Streptophyta; class Magnoliopsida; order Malpighiales; family Euphorbiaceae; genus Hevea; species Hevea brasiliensis. The sequence goes on along the minus strand of NC_079504.1, from coordinate 89,704,678 downwards.
CATGCAAGCTTTCTTAACTCTCCATTTTCAACTCCAACCTCTTAGGTTTCTTCATTAAACTTTGTCTACACATCACAAGGAAGATATTGATACCAAATTTGAGAAGTTTGGTGAAGGTTTAGCAAGTTACAATCAAAGGTAAGTTTACACTTTTGAGAATTCCTTTGTTAAACTTTATGTTCATGTTATGGGTGTTAATTTTGTGAAGGAAATTTTAAAGTTTAAGTAGTTATTGAGATAGCCATTTTTGGACAGCCATGAGTCACGTTTTTGATGAGATATTTGTGCATATAATTGATGAGAAATGGTGTTGATCATGATGAATTAGTAACCTAGTGAATTATTTCATGTTTATATGGTGATTTATGCACTTGGATGGGAATTGGTAAATTGGATGGCACTTTGATGTTGAAGAATGGTTTGCGGCAGCTTGGGGACACTTGAGTAATGGTATATATTGAAGGAAGTGTGGGCAGAATATTGACCTAGAAGGTTGATGAGATGTATGTAGATTGATATTGTAAAGTGTATGTAAAATTTGTAATGGTTAGGTGTGTTTGTAATGGTAATTAGAAATTGTAATTGTGAATGATATTTGGTGTGTTGAGGGTAATGGTAATCTGCCCAAAATAATGTTAATGTAAAGTAGATAATGCTTTTGGTAATGTACCAAAACAGATTGGTAGGGTATGGAAGTAAACTTTGCAAGTTAAATGTGTGTTTGAAGTGGGGTGTGAAAGGCATAGTGAGGGCAGTGTACATTTTAGCCTATAACCTTAAATGTGTAACCTCAATTGGTATGAGACCAATTTGAGGTGAAACTAGGCACAAAATGTGCCAACTTTCATTGAGAAACCATACCAAAATTCTGCTTGCAAGGTGACCTAAGAAAATGACCAATTCGGATTAGGTGCAATTAGGACCTGAAAAATGACCAATTGGGCAGCAGTGAGTGTTTAGGCCATAACTCACTCAAACCAGGTCCAATTGACCTGAAATTTTGACCAAGAATAGTTAATACCCATACCTACAAGTCTTATGAAGACACCAAAGCCCAGAAATGACCATAAGCAAGTCAAACAATTTGCACAAGTTCGGGTCCAAAAACTGGCCGAACCAAAGTTGACCAAATTGACCTAAAATTGACCTAATTTGGTACCATTTGACCAGCAGTAGTATAATGACCATAACTCGGTCTACTTAACTCGGATTGACCTGAAATTTTGCCCTACATGCAATAAGACCTAGATCTACAAGTTTGTAGTTTCGACCGAGACCCGAAAACAGAGGGAACTAGATCGTCCGGTTAGGTCAAACCAGTGTCCCGGAATCCAGCAATTTGCATTAAAATGCACTAAGCAAGGAAATGACTTTGGTAAAACATACCAAACCTAAAACCTTATCGAATGTGACATATTAACGATACTAAAACCTAATGTACCTAAAACTCAACGAGGGTCGGTATATTTGGTGATTGAGTGAAAATTTGAGTTAAGTGCATTATTTACCAAACATTATCGTTACAGACAATTTAATTTAGTACTGAAACACTTCAAAATGTGTTTCTCATTTACTAAAGACTCAGGAAAAGAGAAGGAAACACTGAGTCCAGACCAGGGAGACAGTCATCAGAGGTTTGTGCACAACGGCTAATGCTTTTGAATTTTTCAATTGAAATAAATATTGAATATTTGTATATTATTGTTTTAAATTGTGTTTGTGCACAACAACTGTTTCTTTTGAATTATTTTCAATGGAAATAAATATTGACTATTTGCATATCATTGTTTTAAATTGTGGAAATGTGTTTGGTGGACACTTATTGATTGAAAAACATTGTGAATGGTTTGAAAGCGTGAAAAATTGTTTGAATGATATTGATGGAAACTTATTGATTGAAAAGCCGTAAATGGTTTTGTGGAAATTGAAGTTAATTATGAATTGGGTTGCCATTTTATGAATGAAACTATGAGTTTGGAAATTTATTGGATTCTCACGAATCATTTGAATAAAATGTTTGGAATTGATTTTGTGTTCACACTTAGCATGTGATATCGTATCATTCCTTCTCCATTTATGGGGTTGTGATCGTTTATTTTCCTTCTCCATTTATGGAGTCGTGATCGTTATTTTCTCCCTCTCTGGTTTACCGTTGAGGTGATCGGATGAGTACTCATTATATAACTAGCTCCCTTCCTCATTGATTTCGATTAGTGAGGTTGTGATTGCTTTGTCGTGGTGTACAACACGGCATTGATCGAAATTTGTGTCATGGCTTAAGTTGTGAATGAATTGGCAACACTGTATTCTTAAATTATTCGACTAAATTGCATTATTATGTATTGTGAGATTGTGAAATTGATTTAAACTCTCATTGACATATACTGTCTTTTGAATTCAAACATGATCTGACTTATGGAAAATTATTGTGGAGTTTAAATTCTTGTTGACATTTATTGTCTTGAATTTAACTATGATTTTAAGTATCCACTATTTACATGACTTATGAATTGTGATTTAAATTGTATTTGGTTAATGTTGTGCACCACTGAGACATTGTCTCGTGATAGCTTTAATTCTTTGTCGCAGTAGAGGCAGACAGGCGTGCAGACTAGTTGCATATACCTCCAATGAGAGATTTTTGGGTATAGTGAGTATACCAATATTTTGCATTTTGTCTTGTAATGTATGACCTTTGTATGTACATATTGTTTTTGGTTTTGAGCAGTTGTAAATTAAATGGTACCTTGAAGTTGTAAAATAATTATGAGTTGTTTTGGATTGTAAAAGCTGTATTATATTTCCTTATCTCAGACTTTGAAAAATTTCTATGGAATTGAGTTGATAAATTGTTGTGTTGAGAAATGTATTGAAGTTGAGATTTGGAAAATTATTGAAGTGCTTTTTACAGGTTTTCTGAAGAACTGTTTTGTCCAAAATACAGATGGCACTCTGCCAAAATTTTTACAGAAATTCCAAATAAACCAAATGAGTTAGTTGTTTCACTTCAGTTCACCAAAGTTTTTAATACCTGTAAATAGTGCTCACCACTGTAAAAGAAGTAAGAAAAGTTTTTAAAATCCCTTGTAGTATATTTAATGGGTTATCAGTAGACGGAGTTGGTAATTCATTAGGTATACTACGGGATCATGTTATGCCTTACAGAGGGGTAGGGTGTGACATCGGTGCTACGGGAAACCTGGGAAAATATTTTCGGGACATAATTAAAGGTCTACTGAGGTATAATTGACATTGAAAATGTCAAAGAAAAATTAGTAAGTCAGTACAAATAAAAACAAAAATTTAGGAAAATCGGCGGGACAAGGATTAAATCGGTGTTACCGAAAAAGTCTGAATTTCACCCGAAGAGGGGCATTTTGGTCATTTGATAGCTAGAGTTGACTTTTGACCTAAATGTCCATGAAAAATAAGTGGTATTATATTTTGAAAATTTAATGAAAAATGAAATTCAAAATAACATGTAATTTAAGGGAATTGGAGGGCATAATTGCAATTAAAGGAAATCTTAAATTAATCAAATTTTTAATTGTGATTAGTGGGGCATTAGTGGAGTATATAAGGACCACTAGGACAGATTTTTCCACTAAAAGATTCATCTTCTTCTTCATTCTTTTTCTTTGCCGAATGTGATTTTCCTCCAAGCTTCCTCCATGGCCATTCATGCATAAGCTCAAATCTACCACGATTCACGCCATATTTCTTCAAACTCCCTTCATTAAAAGTGGTCCTCACACCATGGGCAATATGTGGGCAGCAAAAAAAAGAGGAAATTCCATGGATTTGTGAAGCTCAAGTTGAGGTTAGTGCTTAATCTCCCCATTTTCTTTCATTAAATCTTGTTTTGAGCTTTGGGTGAGTTGAATTATGGAAGAAATTTGAGGTTTGATGAATTATTGGTGACGGGCATTTTGGCAGCCATGAAACCTCACCATGAACAGCTTGCCCTTGCATGTAAATGGTTGTTTGGATGTTGATTTAAATGTTTAATTGTATTGAAGTTGAATTCCATGTGTAAAGTTTGATTTATAAGCTTGAAAAGTGAAAAAGGAAGTTGATGGGTATGTGTAAACTTGTGGCAGCCTCATGAAGAAGATTGAAGTGTTTAAGTTTATGAAATATTGTTGAATTATGGCGCTTATGGTGGCAGCATGTGTATGTGTATAATTGTTTGGATTTAGACATGTAAATGAGGTATGTTCATTGTGGTTAAATTGTTGTAATTGGACTTTGAAAATTCTGAGTTATAATGTGTACATTGAGAATGGTTACAAGCTGCCCAAAATGACCAAAATGTGATGTAATGTGTGCTAATGGTATGGTACCAAATCAAAATTGGCATGAAAGGTTAACTTGGTAAGTACAGAATGTGTAATTGGTAAGTGATGAACAATATGTAATAGGGCAGTGTACATTTTAGCTTAGAACCTTAAGTGTGTGACTCCAATTGGTATGAGACTAATTGGAGGTGAAACTAGGCACAAAATGTGCCAAATTTCATGAAGGAAGCTTACCTAAATTCTGTCTAGAAGGTGACTTGTAAAATGACCAAATTCGGATTAGTGACTTGAAAGCCTGAAAATTGACCATTTGGGCGGCAGTTAGTGTTTTGGCCATAACTCACTCAAAACAGGCCCAAATGACCTGAAATTTTTACCATGAATAGTTTCGACATAGATCTACAATTCTTATGAAGACACCAAAGCCCAGAAATGGCCAGAACCAAGCCAAATAGCTTGCACAAGTTCGGATACCAAAACTGGCTGAAGTGAAAATGACCTAAAAATAACCTAAGCCTACCATTTTAGTGCATTCTGTCTAGAATTGGTAAATTGACCATATCTTGGTCTACACAACTCAGAATGATCTGAAATTTTGCCCCGCGTGCAATAAGACATAGACTTACAAGTTTTTAGTTTGGACCAAAACTCAAAAACCAAGGGAACTAGGTCGTCCGGCTAGGTCAAAATAGTACACCGAAATCCAGTAAATTGCAATAAAATGCAATACACTTGGAAATGAAATTGGTAACATATACCAATACTAAAGGGCTATAAAATGTGACATATTGAAAACATTAAACCTAATTCACCTAGAATGCATCGAGGGTCAACATCTTAGGTTGACTAAGGAAATAATATAATTCAATAAATTAATTATTAAGCCTTATTGTTAGAGACGGTTTAAATAAGTACTGAAACACTTCAAATTGTGTGTTTCAGTTAGCCAAGACTCAGGGAAGGAGAAGGAAACACTAAGTTAGAGCCAAGAGGCATTTATCAGAGGTTTGTGCACAACTAGTTTTTAACTGATTTTGTTCTGAATATTTCATATGATTAGATGACATATTTTTCTTATGTATTATGTTTAACAAGCATTGGATTTAATTCAATGATTATTGAAATTGTTATAGTATGTATGAATTTAGCTTTGTGAAATAGTATTTCCACAAGTATTAAGCATTGTTATGAATTGAATAAATTATGTTTTGGAAAATAATGATAGAACATCTTTTGAATTGTGATAGGCAATTTGCATAGAAAAATGGAAATTTATGATTTGAATTGTGATGAGCATAAATATTATTAGATATTGGAATTGACTTTGAATATAATTGTATTGTGATTTATGCTCACTAAAAGGACTGTGATATTATTTTATATCTCATTATAGATGCTTGACTGGGTTATTACCCGTCTCTCTCATTTGTTGAGAAGACAATAGAGTTAGTTGTGTTTTAATTACCATGGTACGTGCACAGGCTTAGATTCTCCTCTTATTAGAGGTTAGATCTAAGTTCTTATTTGTTATGGCCCTTTCGAAAGTTTCATTATTGTGATGTGTACTGTGCACAATGATTCGACCTTCCCGACCATAAGGAGTTAGAATCTTATTCGACCTCCTCGACCATAGGGAGTTAGAATTACCCCGAAGATGGCCCTTTCGGATTAGTCTTGCATAGTTAGTGAGATAAAGAATGGTTTTTGAGATAAAAGAA